>NW_012153063.1:5442064-5443771 GCF_000956105.1 Propithecus coquereli | reverse complement strand
TTTTTTATTACAATAGTTATCCTGTTTGGTGTTCTTTAATCTGTGGCTTGGGTTCTATCCTCAATTTTGGAAAAATTTTAACCATTAGTTCTTCAAATTTTTCCTTTGTTTCATTCTCTTATGTTCTGGAATTCTATTTACATGTATTTTAGATCATTTGATATTGTTACAGAGCCTGGAGGTTCTGTTATTATTTTGTTCCTACTCTTTTGTGTAATGTCTATAGATTTGTCTTCCTGTTCACTGATTCTTTCCTCAGCTGTATTCAGTTTATTGATAAGCTCCTCATCACTGTTGCCATGTTTCTCATTTCTAATATTTAGATTTGATCTTTTTCTTATAGTTTCTCTGTCTGAAGATCTTGCTTATTGCCTATCCTCTTCATTAGGGACTTTACCATGTTAATCATAATAAGTCATAGTTATTTTATATCCCTTGTTAGATAGCTCAAATAGCTTTCATATCTGAGTTTAGTTCTAATGATTACTTTGTCTTTCAGATTGTGTTGTTTTCTTATTGTCATATTGTATGTTTCATGTTTTTTATTGACAGCTAGACATTTGTATAGGACAATAAAGGACACTTGTATAGGAATATATCTGTTTTCATTTTAATCAAACACCTTTAATCTGCCATTGCCAAGATTATTGTATACAGAGTAAACATCCAGTGAATAGGATGTAAAGTTAAAATTCAAATGTTACAGAAGGATGTTGTTTGGTACATGAAAGAAGAAAAGAAAAATGGAGAGAAAAATACAAAGTCATCAGCCATAAATAGTCCAGAGAAATTATCCAAGTTGTACGAATCTGCCAAAATCCATTCCATAGAATCTGAGAGGGAGCTAAAGTCTTTCCAAAAGTTTCTAGGGCACTTTAAAGAAATTTTACCAAAAATAGACTATACCCTGAGAAAAAGCAGATACAAGTAATTTTATCATGTTATTTTATCCTGAATAAATGCCCAGCCTTATTTTTTAAAGGTGACCAAATATTCTTTACCTTACAAGCAAAACCAGGCCTAGGCTCAGCCTATAATCAACCATCATTTGGTCAAACCAAGAACAGAATGTGACTTTATGTCTGAGCAGTGTATTTAATTCTGACAGCTTGACTTCTTAGGGCTTTACTCATCAAAAGCTCAGCACATAAACACACCGCCTGCAGCCTTGCATTGATTGTCAGCACAATTAATTGCCAGGAAAACTGCAGCTTTATTAAGTGTAGAGTACTAACAATAAAAGCATCACTATTTATAGCACAGAGCATGGCGGGATATCTATACAAATAAAATATAACAATAATAAACAAAAGGCCAGCCTGTATTCCCACAGAAAGAACATCAATGAATTTGTTTTAATGCCAAGCCACAACAGGACACTCAAGTGTCCCTGACAGTAAGATACTCTACTAAAAAACTAGAGCCTTTCGCGATCTCTGAAATGTGAAAAGTGGATGCCAACCAGTCTCTTCAAAACCATTTCTTATAGTTGAAAATCTTCATTGTCCCTATGCCCAACTACGGAAGGCTATCTAAATAGAAGAGAGAAGAAAAGCATCATAGATCCAGTTATAGTAGATCCCCCTTAGCCATGGCTTTGCTTTCTGTAATTTTAGTGACCTGCAGTCAACTTCGATCTGAAAATAGGTGAGAACAGTATAATAAGATATTTTGAGTGGGGGGGGGGAGATGGGGAGACCACATTTA
>NW_012153063.1:5440716-5442014 GCF_000956105.1 Propithecus coquereli | reverse complement strand
AAGCAAGAAGTAGCATCAGTATCTGTACCAGTCAACATGGCTTCCTATAAAAGTTCCTTTTTCCACACTGAAACATATTTTGGTTTCAGAGTGACAGATGATCTCTAACTATGTGGATGGTACAAGCGAAGACCAATTACTGCTTAGTTCTGTGGTATATCAGTTTCCATACCTCATTTGTAATATAGCTAGAAAGACTATTTGAATAATGTCCACTCTAAACTACAGATGTGGCTAATAAATTACAAGTGTTTTGGAGAGAGATGTGTTGAAATCCTGAACTCAAATGATGGATTTATATATTTCTCATTTTAATTCTCTCACATTTTGCTTCATGAATTAAGAATCTTTGCTATTAGGTGCATACTCACAAAGGTTTGTTGTGTATTCTTGAAGAATTGACTTCTATGTCACTGTGTAATAGGCTCTTTATTCCTGATAATATTTCTTATTTGAAGTCTACTTTAATAGTTACTCTAAATTTCTTTTGTTTAGTGTTTTCATGATGTATTTCATGATATATTGTTTTTGATATTATTACTTTTAACTTATCTATTTCTCGATGTTTAAAGTGGGGTTTTTGTAGACAGCTCCCCAAAGTTAACCCAACTAATCAGTTCTACACAAGATTGCCATCATTTGTGACACCAATTGCAAGTTCAGGGGTGCCCCAAACCACCCTCAGGTTTAATAAATCACTAGAAAGACTCAGAATTTGCTGAAAGCTATTATACTCATGGATAAAGTTTATTACAGAGAAAAGATACAGATCAAAATTAGCCAAAGGCAGAGATGCATAAAGAACTACTAGGCGAGTTTCACATGCAAAGTTTCCATTGCCTGCCCTGTGAGTGAAATAACGATGTGTTACCCTTGTGGAATCAATGAGTAACAATGTGCATTGAATATTCCTAACGAGGGAAGTTCATCCAAGATTCAGTGTCCAGAAATTTTAATTGGAACTTCATTACAAAGGCATGATTGATTTATTATGTAGTTGAACTTAGTCTCTAGGTCAACTAATAATACTACATTACCCAAAGCCCTCCACCCTAAATCACTTGGTTGGATTTTGTGTGTATGTGTGTGTGTGTGTGTGTGTGTGTGTGTGTCTAACCTCCACTATAAACAAAGATACTCATATCAGATATGACAGCAATTATTTACCTCCCAGAAGCTAAGGGAAAGAACAGACCTCACTTTAGGCAAGGACAAATTTTTTAGTAAACATCAGCATAGAATGAGGTTTTGTTCTTGCTCTTTTGTCCAATCTAACAATCTCTGTTCTTTAACTCATG
>NW_012153063.1:5437298-5439484 GCF_000956105.1 Propithecus coquereli | reverse complement strand
TTGAGGTTGCTGTGAGCTAGGATGACGCCACGGCACTCTAGCCCGGGCAACACAGTGAGACTCTGTCTCAAAAAAAAAAAAAACAAAACAAATATTAGCCAATGAAAAACTTGATGTCCAAGCATATTCCATTCAGTCACTTCTAATTTGGGCTATATTTGCCCATATATATGCATATATAGATATTTATACACATAAACACATACCTATTTTAATAGGCAAATTTATTTATACAATGTATATTTTATAATATATACACATACATATATTTTTATATGAATTGTGGATATATATGCATATATTTATATTTAAAGCTTATTTGCTTCTGGCTTTGGAGTCAAGTTCAAGCATGGCACCATATCCTCACAGCCATGTGATCTTGTGATGATGCTAATCACTTTTGTTCTTCAGTTTTCTCATTTGTAAGTTGTAACTAAGACTATGTCATAAAACTTTTGTGAGAATTAAGTAAAATAACATTTAAAATTTCAGTCACATATAATACCTGATAAATTTTAGTGCTTTTCTTGAGAATTGCAATTTTGTAAGAGTTAAATTCTCCAAAAGCAACGAGATCCTCAGTAAGCTATTGGTTCTATTGGGAAAATTTAAAACCCCTTTTGAAATGACTAGAATTGTTATAAGAAAGGTGCTTCAGGTTATTTCACAACTTAAATGAAATTTCTTATGGTAAAGAAAATGTTGTATTTTTGTTTACTTTAACATATAAAAAAATATATTTTGTGGTCCAATAAACTATTGGGAGAACAATATGTTTCATGGCTTCTATTTTTTTTTTTTTTTTTTTGCCTTTAAGACAGGACAAAATACAACATATGAATCCTAGGAAGCAATATTAAGAGTTGCTCAAATTCTATGTACAACACCATATCCAATAACATATAGAAAGTGATTTTTCTCTGACTACCATGTCCAGCTTTTCAACAGCCATATTCTTGCTGCTGAAAGGGATTTTGCTGAGAAACAAGAAGCAAGCAGTGAACTGACCTTCCACAAAATGGCCTTTATTGTTGCAAAATTACTCTTGACTAATCTCTTCCTTCCTTAAATTATGGAAGGCAACTATTTAACCAAAGCAGAATAAAATGCTGTCATTATGAAACTGTAATGGCAGGCAGAAATTCATAACATCTTTAAGAAAAGGCAGATAAATGGTTGTTTTAGGGATGCCATTTTCTTATTTCAGAAAAAGAAAATAACATTTTTTAAATTCAAATACCATATCTGCAGCTATGCCTTCCTTAATAGACTAATTCATAAGACCTATGAAGTTCAAAACATATACAATGGACAGATGACTTATATTATAACCCCATTAAACAAAAGGCAGGACTTATCTGTGATTACACCAGACTCCAAAAAGTAAATTTTTCATTCCCTTGGTTTGAACGTTGCAATAGTTTTCATTATTCTATATCACCCCCTTTTGCTGTATACTGAAATTATCTCATTTTTGGACTGTTCCTGGTGGATGTTTTGACAATCAAGACTAGAGGAACTGCTTTTGGAAATCTGAGTTAAAAACCACATACTCCTTAATAGTGGAACATAGCCTAGTCACACATCTGTTATTCATTTATGCCACTGAACCAAAAGCTGAGTCAGAAAAATGGAATTAGGAAAATTAAGTTGCTAAGGCTTTTCTCCTTCTCTTTTCCCCTCACTTTTTCCATCTCCCCAACAAGCAGCATGTCAACTATCAAACGATAGAAAATGTATTGGCATGACCAATAAGATTATATCTGTCAAATATTTGCTCTTAATTTTTAAATAACAAGCATAACATTGCTTTTCTACTTTGTTTTTTAAAATAAATTTTTATTTTGTAGCAGTTCTATATTTACAGAAAATTGTGAAGTTTTCCATATACTTCACACCCAGTTTCCACTTTTATTAACATCTTACATTAGTTTGGTGTGTTTGTTATAATTCATGAGCCAATATTGATAGATCATATTAACTAAAGTCCATGCTTTATTCAAGTTTCATTCATTTTTACTTAAAGTTGTTTTCTGTTCCAGGATTCCAAACAGGATATCACAATCTATTGAGTAGTTGTGCCTTCTTAGACCCTTGTTGGCTGTGAGTTTCTCACATTTTCCTTGTTTTTGGATAGCCTTGACAGTTTTTTGGAGTACAGTTAAGCTATTATATAGATTGTCACT
>NW_012153063.1:5433897-5437108 GCF_000956105.1 Propithecus coquereli | reverse complement strand
CCTCGCTGTACTTTTCAGAAAGAAGTCACTGTACACAACACACCCCTATAAAGTGAGGATTTATATTCTACTTCCTTGAGGGAGAAATACCTACATAAACTGGTATTAGTCTTATCTGGAATTCTTTTGCATGGGAGATTTTTCAATTATGCCCATTTAATTATTCAATTATTTATATCATCATGAGCTCATGGGTATTTTTACTTTGGGATGTAATAAAACTTTATTCATTTTGTTGCTCAGATTGCTCAGAATTTGGCCGTCCAGAGGCATCTTAATTATGATTCTCTGACATGCCCTATAATTGTTTCTTTTTTTTTTTTTTTCCTGTTTTCTTTTTTAGCACTTTCTTACTTTCTGGCACTACTGTATGCTCCAGGATCATGTTTTATATTTCCTGCCATAGTCCTAGAATCAGCCATTTATCCAAGCAGCCCTGCCTTTTAATGGGGAATGGTATCAGAAAACAATGTCCAGATGCTACTAGGAAGTCACTGCCTCTAGGCTCTCTCAGCTGACAGAGCAAGAATATATTTGTTGCAGATATCCATAAATATTTCTGTATGTGACTATCTCTATCTATAATAAGCTAAATATGAATTCATAAGATGTCTCCAACTCTAATCTATTACCACACAGATCATTCTAGCCTCCTCCCCCAGTTTATGTATAACCAATAGTGAAAAACCTGGCTCCTACCCTCTGCCATTCATTTACTTATGTACACAATTCCAACATACATTAATAGTGGTGTCGATATCAGGAACCCATACCACCATGGGGAGCAACTTTATAGACTAGAATAGATTGCTTATATAAAGTTTCTTTCGCCTTTGGTCTTACAAGACTCCCCTCATTTTCACAGTTTCTGGGATCAAAACCTTTTTCCTATATCCTCTTTAGTAAGGCCATTTTATACATTCGAAATATGGTTAGATTGCATTGTTTCAGTCTGTATGCCATCCTGGGATCCCCCAATTTCCTAAATGATTTTCTTTACATTTACATACATTAAGGTTTACCCTTTGTGCTATGAAGTTTTAACAGTTTTTAAAAATACATAGTGTCATGCATCCACCATTACAATATCATACAAAGTAGATTCACTGGCCTGAAAAATCCCCTGTGCTTTATCCGGTCAACTCCCCTATCCACTTCCCACATCCCTGTCAATCACCAATATTTCTCTTATCTCAGGTTTGCCTTTTTTGAAATGTCGTATAACTGGAATCATATAGCACATAGACTTTTTAAACTGGTTTCATTTACTTAGCAATCTTCATTTAAGGTTTATCTATATTCATGTAGCTTAATACCTTATTTCTTTTTAAAGCTATCATAGTCATTCTGACTGCTATAACAAAATACCACAGACAGGTGACTTATAAACAACAGAAATTTATTTATCACAGTTCTGGAGGCTGGGAAGTCCAAGATCAAGATGCTGACAGATTCAATGTCTGGGGACAACCCATTTCCTGGTTCATGGCAACCATCTTTTTTCTGTGGCCTCCCATGGTAGAAAGCATGAAGCAGCTCTCTCAGGCCTCTTTCATAAGGACATTAATCTCATTCATGAGGTCTCTGCCCTCATGATCTAATCACCTCCAAAAGGCCCCATTTTCAGATATAAATTTTGGGGGGGATACAAACTTTCAGACTATAGCAATTACTAAATAATATTCCACTATATGGCTATACCACAGTTTGTTTATCCATTCATATATTGAAAGATATATTGGTTGCTTCCAGCTTTGATGATTATGAATAAAAGTGCTATAAATATTTGTGTGCTGGTTATTAAGCAGATGTGATTTTTCAAAGTAGCTGTATGGACATAAATTTTCAACTAATTTGGGTAAATACCAAGGAGCACAATAGTTGAATTACATAGTAAAAGTATATTTAGTTTTGAAAAAACAAATCAGCAAAACTGTCTTCTAAAGTCGTTGTACCATTTTGCATTTCAATAATGAATGAGAGTTCCTGTTGCTCCACATCCTTGTCAACGTTTGGTGTTCTCAGTGTTTGGGATTTTGGCCATTCTAATGGATACATTGTGGTTTTAATTTGCAATTCCCTAAAGGCATAGGATGTGGAGGAACATCTTTTCATATGACTGTTTTCATCTGCATATCTTTGATGAGGTGTCTGTTCAGGTCTTTTACCTTTTTTTAATTGAGTTGGACATTTTCTAATTATTGAGATTTTATTTTTATTTCAAAATATTACAGGGGTACAAATGTTTTTGGTTTCATGGATAACTTTTGTAATGCTTAAATCAGGACTACAAGTGTGCCCATCACCCAGCTAGTGTTCATTGTACCCCTTAGAAAGGTTTTCACCCATCCTCTCCTTCCCGTCCCTCCTGTTTGATTTCCACTGAGTTTTGCTTCCCTCTGTATGCATGTGTGCTCATCAGTTAGTTCCAATTTAACAGTGAGCACATGTGGTGTTTGTTTTTCCATTCTTTAGATAATTCACTTAGGGTAACAGTCTCCAGTTCCATAAAAATTGTTGCAAAAGGCATTAATTCATCTTTTTTATGGCTGAATAGTATCCCATGGTTTACATATACCACATTGTTAATCCACTCATGAATTGACAGGCACTTGGGTTGATGCCACATCTTTACAATTGTGAATTGTGCTGAGATAAACATTTGAGTGCAGGTGTCTTTTTGATAAAATGACTTTTTTCCTTTGGGAAAATACTCAGTAGTGGGATTGCTATATCAAATGGTAGATCTACTTTTATTAGTTCTTTTGGGTATCTCCATATTATTTTCCATAGAGGTTGTAGTAATTTGCAGTCCCTCTAATAGTGTGTAAGCATTTTTTTCTCTCTGCATCCACACCAGCATCTGTTGTTTTTGGCCTTTTTAATAAAAACCATTCTAACTAGGGTAAGGTGATATCTCATTGTGGTTTTAATAGGCATTTCCCTGATGATTAGTGACACTGAGCATTTTTTCATATGTTTATTGTCCATTTGTCTATCTTCAAGATGCTTCTGTTCATGTCTTTTGTGCATTTTTTAATCAGGTTGTTTTTTTCTTGCTGATTTGCTTGAGTTCTTTGCAGATTCTGATTAATAGCCCTTTATTGGATGTATAACTTGTGAATATTTTCTGCCATTCTGTAGGTTTTCTATTTGCTCTGCTGATTATTTCCCTGGCTGTGCAGAGGCTTTTTAATTTAGACAAGTCCCA
>NW_012153063.1:5432292-5433847 GCF_000956105.1 Propithecus coquereli | reverse complement strand
TGTTGTTAATCTTTTCCTATGCCTAACTTATAAATTAACCTTTGCCATAGGTATGTATATATAGGAGAAAACATAAAATACATAAGGTTTGGTACTATCCATAGATTCAGGCAACCATTTGGGGTCTTGGAATATATTCCCTACAAGTAAGGAGGGACTATTGCACATGCAGTATTGGAGAATGTACTAGAATTTAATTAGTGATGGCATTTTAAAAGCCAATACACCTTAATATATCTTGGGAAATAAAAATGGCATATTTGTATAATTAGGAAACTCATATTAAAAACTGAATAGTCTTTATTATAATTTCAGATTAAGGTTTTGAAATAAAGAGAGAATACTTTTTTCTATATCCTTTCACATATATATTTATTACTGTAATTTTGCAGTGTAGTGTTACCTAAATCTTAGAGGCTAACACATTTGAGAAAAAGGAGGAGGAGGAAGACTGTAGGGATTAACATGTATTGAACATTTTATGAAATATTTGAGGACCAATGGTTGCCTCCAATACAACATTGGTTTGTTTGATCATAGAGAAATATGGTGATTATTGTGACCAAAGAGTCTATGCAACAAAGCCTGTCTGCACAGGAAGTCTTTAAAAATGATATATCTAGGGCAGTTAAATTAGAAGAAAAATAAAATTAGTTTTATGAAACATCCATATTTTAATTATCATTTTTCAGATAAATGGTATGAGGCTCAGTGAAGTAATATGTACAAGGCCATTGATCTTGGCAGTGGTGATGCTGAGAATTAAACCAAACTCATTCTTATATATTGGGTCCAATATACCACAGTATCTTGTATAACACACACACAGACAGTTGGTTTCTTAAGGCTACTTAAGAAAGTTAACTAAATTGAAATGTAAGCAGATATTTTCTTTATAACATATGTATCAGATACTTTGTTAAGTATATTATGAATACATAATTACATAATTATGTAATTACATAATGTTAAATATATTATGTGAATTATGTACTTTAATGCAGACCGTGTGGTTCATGCACAGAAGCAATGTCAAATGTCACTGGGAACAGAGAAAACTGAGACTCAGGTTAAAATGACCCAGACAGGTTCTCCTGCTGGTTGATGACAGAAGCAGCCAAAAAAGAAAAAAAAAAAAAAAAGGAATTTCTAAAATACAGGACTGAATTGAGGTTTCAAACTTTAAAACATGTTTTAACTTGTCACTTAAACACAAAACTTCTTAAGTAGAAAAAGCCATGTCTAATTCATCTTTGTAGTCTCAGCACATGGCAAATGTATAATACAACATATTTGCAGTTCTTTCCAGTAACCTGGGTCTTCATTCATTTATTCCTCTTTGCAAAATGAGAAGTTTCAGTCTCTCGCCTAAAGATAAATCTCCTGGATGGAGGGTTTTCTGTAAAAGAATTTCGAATGTCATTTTGCAGTTACTATCTTACTTGCTGAGAGGGTGGAACTGGTGAGAAAAAGCAAAAATCACTCAGAGCTTCTGTGATAGTAGGTTTAACAACTTGTTCTTTGTAATGCTAAGCTGCTCAGTCATCTAAATAAA
>NW_012153063.1:5417054-5420131 GCF_000956105.1 Propithecus coquereli | reverse complement strand
TGTTATATATTGTTGGATTCAATTTGCTAATATTCTGTTTATAATTGTTGCATCTATGTTCATAAAAGGTGTTGGTATGTAGTTTCCCTTTCTTGTAATCTACTTATTTTGGTTTGGTATTAGGTTATTATTGGCTTCCTAGAATTAATGTGGGAGAGTTCCTCTGCTTCTATTTTCAGGAAAAAAATATAATATTTTAGAGAATTGGCATCAATTCTTTCTTAAATATTTGGTAGAATTCACTAGTGAAACCATCCAGGCCTGGTGCTTTCTTTTTTAGAAGGTTATTAATTATTGATTAGTTTCTATAATAGATATAATGATATTCATATTATCTGTTTCTGCTTGTGTGAGCTGTGGTTGTTTGTGTCTTTCAAGGGATTGGTTCATTTCCTCTAAGTTATCAAATAGAGGGCATAGGGTTGTAGAAAATACTCCTTTATTATCATTTTGATGCACATACGTTCAGTATCAATGACTCTTCTTTCATTTATTATATTGGTAAAATGTACTGTTTCTTTTTTACCCCATTAACCCTGATAGAGCTATGATGGTTAGTATTATATGTCAAATTGTCTACATCACAGTTCCCAGATATTTTGTTAGGCATTATTCTATATGTTTCTGTGAGGTTGATTTTTGACAAAAATTACATTAAAATTGGTAGAATTTAAGTAAAGCACCCTTCATAATGTGGGTAGACCTCAGATAATCAGTTGAAGCCCGAAATAGAAAAAAAGCCTGACCTCCCCTGAAAAGAGGGAATTCTCCAGCAGATTGCCTTCACAAGTCATCTGCAATACAGGCTCTTCCTGCTTCTACAGGAGACTACCTTTGAATGTGAACCATAATTCTTTCATAAGTCTCCAACTTTCTGTCCCTCCCAAATCAAATTTTGTACTTGTCAACCAAACCTCCAAAATTGTGTGGCCAATTCCTTAAGATAAGTTTCTTTCTGTATATATACACATCCTACTGGTTCCATTTGTCTGGAAAATCCTTACTAATACAAAAGTTTATCAACTTTATTGATTTTTTTTAAAGAATCAGTCTTGGTTTTACTGCTTTCCTCTATTATTCCTGCTTTCAATTTCATTGATTTCTGCTTCAATGTTTATTGTTTCTATTCTTCCTCTTGCTTTAGAATTAAATTGCTCTACTTCGTCTAGTTTTCTAATATGGAAAATTGGCTTAGGTTACGGCTTATAGATCTTTCTTCATATATATGTGTAAAGTATATATGTATAAAGTATTTGATATGCATGTACACACACACACAAACACACACACACAATGTTTCCTTCTAAGCACTGCTTTTGCTTCAGCCCATAAATTTTGATATCATTTCTTCTTTAATATTTGGTAGAATTCACTAGTGAAACCATTCAGGTAATTTCTTTTTTAGAAGGCTGTTAATTATAGATTAGTTTCTTTAACAGATATAGTTCTATTCATATCATCTTTTTATCCCCTGTATGAGTTGTAGTTTATGCTTTCTAAGAAATTGGTTTATTTCATTGAAGTTATCAAATAGTGGACATAGGTTGTTTGCCATACATACTTATACAAAATATTTGAGAGAGATATATATAATGTTTCCCTCTAAGCACTGCTTTTGCTTCATCCCATAAATTTTGATAACTTGTACTCTCATTTTTTTTTTTTTTTTTTTTGAGTCAGAGTCTTGCTCTGTTGCCTGGGCTAGAGTGCTATGGCATCAGCATAGCTCATAGCAACATCAAACTCCTGGGCTCAAAGTGATCCTCCTGCCTCAGCATCTCAAGTAGCTCAGACTATAGGTGTGTGCCACCATGCCTGGCTAATTTTTTTTTTCTATTTTAGTTGCCTGGCTAATTTCTTCCTATTTTTTAATAGAGACGGGGGTCTTGCTCTTGCTGAGGCTGGTCTTGGACTCCTGACCTCAATCGATCCTCCGGCCTCCCTGAGTGCTAGGATTACAATCGTGAGCCACCATGCCCAACCTTTTATTTTCTTCATTCAAAGAAATTTTTTAATTCTCTTGAGACTTCTTTGGCTCATATGTTATTCACGAGTATGTTAATTTCCAAATACTTGGATATTTTCCAGCTATATTTCTATTGTTGATTTCTAGGTTTTGTTTTGTTTTTTTTTTCCCATTATGGTCTGAGTACATAGTTTAATTTATATTCTCTTAAATTTGTTAGAATATATTTTATGGCCCTAACTGTGGTATATCTTGTTGAATCTTCCATATAGGCTTAATAAAACCATGTACTCTAATGTTAGTTGGAGTATTTTAATAAACATCAACTATATTAAGTTGATTAATAGTTTTCTCTCAGTATCTATACTGAATTTTTGCCTGCTTGATCTGTCAATTATTGAAAGAGGGATATTAAAGTCTCCAACTATAATAGTGAGTTTTTAAGTTTCTCCTACCAGTTTTATCAATTTTTGTCTTACTTATTTTGATTCCATATTATTATGTACATACATGTTTAGAATTATTATGTCTTCTTAGAGAATTGAGCCCTCTGTAATTAAGCAATTCCTCTACCTTTGATAATTTTTCTGATTCTTAAGTCTACTTTGTCTGAAGTTTATCTAGCTACTTCAACTTTCTTTTCATTAGTGTTAGCATGGTATATCTTTCTCTAATCCTTTACATTTAACATATCTGGGTCTTTATATACATATGGTGAGTTTCTTATAGACAATATATAGTTGGGTCTTTTTTTAATGCACTGTGACTTTTTTGTTTTTTAATTGCCATACTCAGACCATTATATTCAATGTGATTATTGATATGGTTGTATTGGTATGTACCATGTTTGTAACTATTTTGTTTGTTGCATTTTCTCTTTGATTCTTCTTTCCTCTTTTTTCTACCTTTTCTGGAATTTCATAAAATTTCACTTTTCTATTCTCTGATCTTCTAAAGTATACTTTTAAAAATGGTTTTAGTGCTTGCCTAGAATTTACAATATACATATTTAATCTAAATCCACTTATAAATAACACTATACTGCTTGTTATACTGTTTTGTGTGTCTTAAAACAGAATATTCCTAATTCTTCCCTTCTTTCCATACTTTT
>NW_012153063.1:5413282-5414510 GCF_000956105.1 Propithecus coquereli | reverse complement strand
TCTCAACTAAAATGAATCTCAAAGTAATTATAAAAATTGTTATTATAGATACAACGACATCTTCAATGACCCAGGTTCTTTCCATACTTTTGTGCACTGCCATGTAAAGCATTGCCTTTTGTCCGCAGAGGTGTGTCTTCGTGTTCATGAGATGGCTGCCACGGATCTGCTGTCATATGTTCACAGAATATTATTATCTAATGGTTGAAGATGAGAAAGAAAGTGTAAAGAAATGTAGAATATCTGAGCTTTAACACTGCTTGTGGGCTAGCAAATTAGCCTGCCTGTTTCATGGATCCTGAAAGAAAACATGAGACCCCTGAGTGAGCCAGCGATGAACAGTTTATTACTCATAACAAAAACATGACCACAATATCATCATTTTTTGAATTATTTCCCAAAGCCACAATTCCCACAGGGAAACTTAGCGAGGGCCTGGTGATGCCTGCATGCTCGATAGATTGTTTTACAGGAGAGGAATCCTGATACTAGGGTATCGTAATCTTTTATAATGGGCTTTAAGCAATCCACTTGACTTCTGTGCTGGAAAGAGATATTATCTTTGTTATTCTAGGAAGTAAACAAACCTGCCCTTCTCTTCCTAACTATCTCTATCTTTGAAAGCTGTTCACTATACAAACTCCTTAAAAGATAGTCTGGAATAAGAGGGCAGTGAGTACAGAAACACAAGAACCCCTGTGTAGAGAGAATATCTCATCCTCATGCTTCCTGTTAAAAGTAACAAAATCGTTCTCAAAAGTTTCCTAAAAGTCTTTGCTTCATTCAATATATTTGAGTCTTGTTTGCATCTTTAGTTCCAACACTAGAAAGGAAAATTGGAGTGTCATGATTGATTTTTATTAATGAAAATTTAACTCCTAGGACTAAAGGGTGGCCCAGCCTCCCCTACAGCACATGGTTTCCCTATATCTGAAAAAATATACTGGAGTTTTCTTAACAACAGAAAATAAAGAATTATTATTAGGCAGGTAATCAACCAACAGGGTCTGCCATACCTGATGGGAGCGGGGAGGTGGGTGGTGTGTGTGTATGCAGTCCCATCAGTCAGGACAAATTGCCTTTAAACAAAATAAGAAAACCCTCTTATATGTAAGTATAGCTGCCTTATGACAATTGCAATAGTCAGAAAAATGACTTTACTTTGGGGTCTTGAGAAATGTGTATATATGAGAAAGATCATACTTTTAACAGTGATTATCTACAAGTA
>NW_012153063.1:5410444-5413232 GCF_000956105.1 Propithecus coquereli | reverse complement strand
TTCTTTCCATACTTTTACAATTTTTATTGAATATTTCCTTTATTTTTCTACCCACTATTTTCTATTCCCTCTGTTTTGCTTAAAGTCTGAAGGCATAGGCTTCTTAATACTGAGGCAACAAATATTTAATAATGCAAATGGATATTCTAAATTCATAGTAAAATATGAATAGTTCAAAGTTATTTATAGTGTTTAATCTTGATCAAGAAACCATCAACATTTAGGGAGCTGAAGAACCCTAAGTTGGCTCTCATGGCTCTTGCCTATCTTCCAGATGCTTGTTACTGAATGGACTTTGTGCCTGTATTTAGAACACCAAATGGGTTTCCAATAGAGCACTGCTGACTGACACCTGGCTTTGCATGTGGTGAGAGACTGAAAAACCTACTTCAGCATCCATAGCTAATCACACACTTTGAAGGACCCAACTGCACCACAAACATTCAAATATGTAAAAATTTATGGTGTAAATACCTCTTGGACAAATACCCAATATTTTTATCAAAGGTGATGACTGGGAATACAATAGAGATCCGGCCTAACACATGATAGTGAACACTGTTGCCTTCCCAGACATCTGCTTTATCTCCGCTCATTCTTATTTTTGAAATGAATTTTTTCTGACAACTAGGAAATATCATTTACTTTCTCCTGGGCACCTACAACTGGGTCCCCTCTCTTTTTCTTTCTTCCTTTCTCATCACTCTTCACTTTCTCCCAAATAGGCTTGAGAAGTGTAAACATAAGAGGAATTATGCTGCAAGCTTGTTCTTCATAAAAGAACAGCTTTTAATTAAATTAGAAAAAAAATACTGCCACTGGCAACACTTAAACTGACAAGGAATGCATTCTGTTAATCTTTGCAGAAAGGCACTGTATACTGCATTTAATTTAATTAGGTAGAGGAAAGGCCTGTTCAGTCCTAGGGGGTTTACCAATGTCCTTTTAAATTGAGGACACAGCATTTATATAAAGTCATTTTAATATCAGGCAATACATTTCTAACCAGTAATTTAAAAATATTACTTGCTATTATTAAATGATACCTTGTTTCGACTTCTTACTTGATGAGACAACTTTCATGTCACAGAGAAATTTCACCAACCAACAGGACTTTTTCTCCTCTCCAATAATTTATTGACTTTGAAAGTGTTAAATAATTAGGGCTAAGTTCCTTAGAAAACAACTGCGCTGGGGAAATACATGTCAAACCTGTATTACAGTGGATAATGTATTTGGATTATGTTTCGCTTCTGGGCCATGGTAGTGAGTGATAACAAATAACTTTTATATTAAAAATTATATTACAGTTGAGAAGTAGGTTACACTGTGAGGTCACTCTCAGCACTACATACACATTAAAGGAAATCTTTAGGATATTTTAGCTATTTTTTATTTCAAATCTTTCTCTCCAACACTTCGAAATCTTCATCGACTATTTCTACTCCTTTAGACCACCTCAAGAAGTGAGACAGGTTATCAGGTTATCAAGCTGTCATATTCATAAATAATAATAGAAAATTATCTAGGGATCATATTGAGTAGCCAAATATAAGCAACTACAGTTCAACGAGTAAGTTGGATACTAAAAATTGTTTCATTTTATTCAGTATTTTGTTTTACCCAGAATCTCAGAGAATACTATTATAGTGCCCCCAGAGAATATTATAAATCAAAATGAAGACATTTTTTAATTTCTTGGATTTTATTCATTGATTTATCTATTCATGAGAGTAGTTGAGCACCTAGTTGTGGGTAGACATGCTCCTAGGTGAAACTGTTAACCCATTGAACTAGTCAAACTCAGTCTCTGACAGCATAAAGCTTAGAATCTAACAGTTGTAGGAGTTGTTTCTATGTGTTGTTTCAGGTTCAAGAGGTGGCTGGAGCCTTTTTTGAGCAATAAAGAACTGAATAAGGGATTGATTGGAGGTATGCTCATCTATTTTTTGGTTACCTATCAGTACGACAAAACATCTTTGATTATGAGGATGATACATTGAAGAAATTAACCCAAAACAAGTGGTGCAAATTCTTTTTCAGCAATAACTAGTAAGCATCTAATTTTTAGTTCTGGTCTGAGGGGAACCCAAGCTGACCTCAAAATTAAAATTACTGTTTGGGGACTTATTAAAGAGTCCATTTTCAGGCAGAATGTTTCTTGGCATTCATTTGCATAGAGACTTATATAAGTGGTCTAAATTCATCCCACCATTTATGTAAGGAGATTTCATTAAGTGCTTAACACAGAGTTAGGACTAGTGGAAGTCTCAACAAATGCTGGGTACCCTAATTACTTGGGAGATACTAAATCAGGGTCAGGAGCACAGGCTTTGCTACCAGGTAGACCTGGATTTGAGACCTAGTTCTGTCACTTACTAGATGAATTATCTTAGGCTTCTTCTTACTTAACCTCAGATTCTTTGTGTTTAAAATGATAATAACCATACTGAGTGTTACTGAAAGGATTAAATCTTAAAATATACCCAAATGTTAATACTCACTACCAGCCTTGCATATATGTGTGTGTGTATAGATATAGTAAGTACTAAATAAATGTTGGATGTGGTATTTGGTAGCAGCAAAAAAGCCTTCAAAATTGTTTTACATTCCTTGATGATTTAGACGAAATGCTTTTGCCAGTTAATATTAATAGAAAAACCTGACTCAAATGATTTAAAATATAGAAATGTATCATCTCAACTAAAATGAATCTCAAAGTAATTATAAAAATTGTTATTATAGATACAACGACATCTTCAATGACCCAGGTTCTTTCCATACTTTT
>NW_012153063.1:5408110-5409218 GCF_000956105.1 Propithecus coquereli | reverse complement strand
GGAAATTTCTGTTGGGATACTTTAAGATCTTAGAGTATTAATCATGTTGCCACTTTATTTTTTCTTTTGTTGCTGTTCATAAATAATTTTCCAAAACTATTTGTTGCTAGTAAAAGTCTGAGGAAGCAATATCTAATATAGCTATGCTGGGTCATATACTACCCTTCATCATACATTTGCTGTTTTATCCATCCTCTCCTGTATTTTTGCAGCAAGATCAAAAGGACAGCACCTTAGATTAGCCCATGTGGGTGCCAATAAGAAAACTACATAAGGAGTTCTGAAATTCCATTTATAAGTAATACAATTGTGTTATCTGCATGAAAGATGCTTTTATAATTGGAATATTCCCGTTATTGCGGAAAATGTAGAACACATTAATCTTGGCTATTCAATATGCAAAAAATAAAGAATTATTCGCATGAAATAAATCAGCTAGAAGCTACCCTATGGCCTAGACAGTTATGCTATTGAAAAGTTGGGCAAAATTTATATTGTACATGCTAAGTTAATAAGCCCTTTTCATATTTTTCTTTCCCTGTGAACTTATCAAGAAACATGGGCAAGAAGTCATTCTCATTTGGGGAATGCTACTTCTGGATTGTGGAGACCCCTCAAAATGGTTTAAGCTATAGTTCAACCTCAAATTCCTGCTAGGAGAATCATAAGCCTGTGTAGATTCTTTACTAATATTTCTTCTTACAATGCACATAATCATTAATTCCATAAACGTCTAATAAGTGTTCATTACATCTAGTGAATACAAGTATATGACAGTTTCTGAACTCAAGAGCATTTACACAGAAAACTGCAGTTATATATGTTTCTTCCTACAGTAAAAGTATACACAGGATGCAGGAAGGAGATTTAACTGCTCGATGGTTGAGAAACGTTCCTAAAAGTGCTTCCAACCTATAAGTCTAAGGCAATAAGATAGAAGGAAAAAGATATATCTTCCAATATAGAATATCATGAACAAAAGAATGGAGGTTTGAAAAAGTACGTTAGAGGCCTCATTACTTAGCGACTGCTATGGTGGCACCCTGGAGGAATTTAGAAATAGAGGAAATAATTTTTTCCTGTAAAAGTCCAAGCGTAAAATTAAAAC
>NW_012153063.1:5403133-5406152 GCF_000956105.1 Propithecus coquereli | reverse complement strand
ATTGGAACTGTAGGATCAGATGACCCAAATAGCAGGAAAATGTACTTGTAAATGCTACAAAACCCACTCCTATTTGAAATGTAAATCAAAATTCTCAGCCTTCACTTACTAAATAGTCCAGAGCAATATTGGTAAGAGTGATATATGGAAAAAAACAAATGGATTGTTTAAATAGCAAGCACTCCCCTTATATCCTGTTAAGTCTTTGGGAATGGCACTAATCTCTGAAATTCTAATGTGAATGTGTTATTGCCTCTGATTTGCTATTTGGGCCCACAGAGGAAATTTTAAGAGCTTCCACATGGTTCTTCTATCAGAATGACTCATTCCACAGATCAGAAACCATTTAGAGGGTCTTAGCAGCTGCTATGAATAGCTATCCTAATTATGCTTTCAGGAATAAGATGAACTTGGGCCATGCTTTATTTATTACTTGGCCTCCATTTGCATCCATTCTATTTAATAATAACAGGACCATGAAGATGTTTTGGGACTGCTGCTATCAATGTTAGCTTAGATGCTATATACAACAACCAGAAGTATCTGAGTATTATTATACTTTGGTTAATGGGTGCATGTCTCTTTGGAAACTGATTAAATTGTGCAACACTTACTGGGAATTCTTGCAGTAGTGTTGCAGGGTTTCTTTCTGAAGAGGTTCCAGTTTCCCATTTGACTGATAAATGACTCAGGTCTAGAAACTAGTGCAACAGGGACTACGTGTCCCTGCTTGTGCTATGCTGAGATCTAGTTCTAGCTATTGAGGCATTAAAGAGAGGTAGATAGCTCTTGAGAAGGAAAGCATCATCAGGTGAGACATCTGAATCAAATGAAGCCTTCACACAATTGCTAAGTAATAAGATGTTACTTCCTCTACCAAGAAGGAAGGAACTCATTTTCAAGAGAATCTAGGTTTTATAGATTTCAAATGCACCCAGCTTAATGTTCCAAGTTGCAGAGTTCCAATCTTTCCTTATCTTTGGCATAAACCTGCTGGCATTCAGTCTCTTTAGTAGCTCTGGCCACCCTTACTATCAAATATTGGTTTGCACTAGGAGATGAGAGTCTCTTTAAATGTTGGCATAGAGCCCTTCTGGATTTGACAGCACGCCCTGAGAAGACAGTTTGCTAATCTGAGCTTTACATTCTCCTTCAAGGATTCTAGAGCACTTAACAGAATCCAGCCTACTCCATGATCTTTTGAATCCATATGTTCCAGGTACTAGGACTTTTGCATAAGCCAGTGCTTTGTCATTCCACCTCTACCCAGTCCTGGTTTCACCCAGCACCAAACGTCATCACCACCTCACTTACAACCAGCACAGTGACAATTGTTTCTGTATCACTGACAAGTGATCCATTTTCAGAGTCCAATGCTAAGGATGTGCTTTCAAGGGTCATTTCCAGTACTAACTGCCTTTACTTGAGTTCCCCCCTTAGAGCAGACCTCTAGTCAAGCACTTAAGTTCAAGTAGTTTTGTGAGGTGATTCCAAGAAGCACAAGTGAGGAGTGGGGAAAGTAAAAAAAGAAGAAAAAACAAAATAAAGCATGTTTATTAAGCCAAAGATTGTTTGAGTAGCTGGAACTCTATCCACTGGAAAATAAAAACTCAAGAAACAATGAGAAAAGAAGTCTAAGAATTGTTCCATAACAAGATAGTGAAGCTATTTATCTACTGACTCTGATCCCCAATAATTTAAGGGTTGCCCAAAGTATTGAGCTCCTAGCATTTCCAAGTTGTTTCTGGTGAGGCATCCCAAACTCTGACGCAGGAGAGAAAACCCTTGGCCAAAGGAGAAAAGAGCCACAGAACATAGAGGGGTAAAGATTTTAGAATGCAGGGAGGTAGAACCAGGTGGGCTAAGAGGATACTTGGAAGCATCAATAGCATATGCTACATTTATGATGGCTGTAATTTACTGGCTGAGAAGGTAGGTACAACTCTGGTTGTGAAATGCCTTAAATGATATGCCAAGAATTTCATCCCTAAAATTATGGAAGGACACTATAGAATAATAATAGAAGTGTGATGAAATTGAATTTTCACTGTAAATAAGTCTCATAGCCTTATGGAAAGTAATCTGAACAGGTTAAGACTAGAAGCAATGAGACTAGATAGGAAGCTTCTGTATTAGCACAAGTTGGAGATCACAAAGACCTCATTAGGGCAATGAAAGAGTAGATATGCCTTTACCTCAAATAAATAAAAAGAGTCTAAGAACAAAATCATTATCTTTATACTTAATGGTCAAGTTGAAAGGAAAGTACATATTTTTAGGATTATTTGAAGTGTACAGTAGGAAGAGACTGAGAAAAAAAATTGTCAGTTTTCTTATTGTTCATTGTGGTCTTCCATTTTCAACTGGAGAAAGTCTGATTAAATTACCCAGCACTGTGTTTTTTTAAACTGTGATACACATATACACCATCTGAAGATCATATTACTGTGGCAATTCTCATTTAGGAGATCTAGGAAGGGATTTGAGAGTCCCCATTTTTCAGAAGATTCCAGGTGTTTCTTATTCTCTTGGTCGGAGATCGCACCTTTAGTATCAAGACCACAGAGTATTTTAGGATGGCCTCATCTGCTCCTATCCAGACTTAGGTGAAGACTTAGAAACAAACAAGGGTATATTATGAATGCTCCTCTGTCCTCATCCATGCTTATGTATCTATGTCTATACCTATCTATATCTATACCTATCCTTTAGGGTACACATAGTTGAGGAAAGGTGATTTCCTGCCAGTCTAATTGAAATCAGAGGCCTGTATTAATCAAGATACCAAGACAGAGTAGCTCTGACACTTTGCCAAATTCACAGAATGCCATGTCATGGGTTGAATTGATGATAATAGAACTATTTTTAAAACCACCTACAAGATCACAAAATAAAGGAAGTGATTCTCTGGCCATTTCAATTGCTTAAATGAATTTACAGAGTATTTTAATGCTGAAATATATATTAATACAAACAATGTTAGATGTAAAACTTGAGAGATCATGTCATTTGATCTCAT
>NW_012153063.1:5397422-5402551 GCF_000956105.1 Propithecus coquereli | reverse complement strand
GAGTCTTATGTCTACCTTATTTCTGACCTTTAGGAAATAGGGGTTCTAGGTCTAAGATAACAGATTGAGTAAATGCACCGAATCCTCCTACCACCAAATACACATGTGCACACACAGTATGCTTAAAAACCAACCAACCAAATAAAAAAAGGCCATTATTGGCACATAAACTATGAGTAATTCTAAAAAGAAACAGATGGGAAACGGCAGAGGAAAGTAACACCTAGGAAACTCAAGGGAAGCTTCCATTGCAAAAGATAGTAGCAACAACCTAGGTATTACTCATTTGAGGGGAGGCAAAAGCTAAGACTAGGAGACTCAGAGTCACCAGCAGAGAAGATAGTTGTAGAAGTAGGAGTCATTTTGCTGTCCTCATCATTTTTAGGTAATAACTAAGTGGGAGTTGCAATGAAACTCTACATACCAAAAACTGTGAAATGCGATCAAAGCCTCATTCAAAGGAAAATGTACTATCTTAAATGCACTCATTAAAAAACAAGGAAAATTAAAAGTAAATGAATTGTGTTTTTAACAAAAAGGCCTAGGAAAAGAACTGAAATTGGTATCAATAACAAAAATAGAAATAGATTTTAAAATGCAAGAATAAGAATATTTTGAAAAAGAACTAAGAGACTGTAATTACCCTTTCATGTATTAAAATATACTATAAATCTTAAATATTTGAAATATGTGGTATTGGCACAATGAAAGACAAATGGATTATGGAAACTAAATAGTCGTGCAACACAAAGGCATAAGGGAAAAGATTGACATTAGACTACAAAAGTAAAACTCGAACATAACTTAAAATACCATTAAGATGTTAAATTATAAGTGACTAAAAGAAGAAATTACAATGTATGCAACAAAGGATAATATTCCTTATATATCAGAAATTCTTAAAAATAGAAACTCAATGGAACAAAAAAATGATATGGATTGTCAATTCCCAGGAAAAAAATGCAAATGGCTATTTAACATGTGAAAAATGCTTAATTAGAGAAGAAATTTGGGAAATGAAGATTAAAACAATGAGATATAATTTTCCTTCTCAGTTCAGCCAAAGTTTAAAGGTTCGGCAATTTCAAGTTTTAGCAAGCAGCGAGGGAGGACTTTTAATACCACTGTGGAAGGTAACTTTGCCATATATATGTTAAGTCTAAATATACATTCCTTTAACTAAATACTGGTATTGTCTGATGATTAATCTAGAGAAATAACACCACAAACACAGGAGGCATGTTCAAATATGTTCATAATGTTTTGAAAGTAAAAAATCAGAAAACCTAAAGTCAAAAATGAGAGAAGTGGTTAAATTAACTGTGGCATTTTAAAACATTCAGAACTAAGATATTGACAGGGAAATGTCTCTAAGATCCCATATTGTGTTAAATGAAGAAGTAGTTAAAAAAAGGGAAAGCAAGCTTATATATGTATACCTATTTACAAATATGTGTGCATATATCTATATACATGTATTCATGCATTGGTGTGTATTTAAGTATGTGTGTATGTGTATATACGTATGTGTGTATAAAGAAATTTAACTGATAATAACACAAAGAATCCATCAAATGATAACAGAGAAGGCTATGATTTAGAATATCTGATGGTGCCAGAAGTCAGCAAAAAAGACTATTTGCTTTCCTTATATTTTTAGAGAATATTTTCAATGTATAATTACCTTGAGAATTCTTAGTATCATAGATTCTGAAGAGACTGGCAATGCTGGCAGCTGTAACCATATTTCTTTAGTATGTGTATTTATTTTAAATGTATGCTTAATTATGTAAGTCATAACTAGACACCATTTGACTAGAAAAATCGTGGAAAAATTTTATTGGTCAGGGGAGTCACCTCCTCTCCCCATGACATGCAACCCTCCCTCAACCACAACACACATTACCTGTCCTGTACTAATTTCAACTGCAAGCAGATATTTTGCAAATGCCACATCCTTTTACATTAAGTGCACTAAGTCCCCAATGTAACACCATGACTTTTCTCATAAACAACTGACTAGCAGAAAGTGGAAGGTGAAGAGAACTTCTTCAACACCAGAAAGAGAGTTTGCAACACTGACTTTTCACTTTGGCCCAAGAGATCTGATCTTATTCAATACTATTAAAAATAGGCTATAAACAGCCTCCATGATGTCCTATCTAAATTTCCACATCTTAAATTTAATACCATTTAGAAGAAATATATACCTGTTACCATTCTACCATTAAAGCCTATCTGTAGAGATGCTATCATTGAACACAACACTTGGAGGTGTTCCTGACTAACAAAGTTTTGCTAACTTGCTGGTAAATCAAAGATAGCATGACTTGCCATTTTCTCTAGCAATAAAGGAGATAACAAGGACTGCTTCAGACTTCTTATCAATTAACATAAGAGTTCTGTAAGATTATTAATATTACTACTCAAGGACATATTGGTGATGATTATCCTGAGTCAAGGAATGCCTTTTTAGGCATTAAACCAAAGGAAGTAACTAAGAAATGAATGAATTTCACTATATAAAAATTAAGCATTCCCATAACAAAAAAGAAAAAAAACCTCAATCCATTAAAAATTCCAAAACACATCAAAACCCTGATTTCTGAATACCACTCTTCAATAAAAGGTACCAGGGCTCCTCAGAAAAATAACTTATCTGGAAACGAAGAACAATACAAGATAAGCCTGTAACATCTTGTTGTACCAGAAAGTAAGGAAATGCTCAAAAGTAGAGGAAATAGTAGTATGTCAAAAAGACAAAGCAGTCAATAGTTCCCAATGGCTAAGCTGGAACAATTTTAACAATGATCAACAATATCACTGGATTATAACTGAAAGAATGCAATAAATATCCATGAGTGCATATTGGTATAGATAAAGATTTGCTAAGTAAATAGGGGTACAGGAAAGTTCTCTAGGCCACCTTGTACTGGACCCACTTCTTATCTCTTTCTTGCTTGTAGTTCTCAAGAAGGTACTGGGAATGCAGTATCCTGAGACAACGGAGAACTGCCTGACACAGCCTGGGAACTCGGTCCTGTCCCCCCTAGGGAATGTAACATCTTGAGTTAGAGAGGGACAGCCCACCTGTGGTGGGCTGCCTTTTTGGGGTCCCTTAGCTGTGGTGCAAGTGGGGCACACACAGTCAAGCCTCCATCTGTCCTAGGCAGCTTTCTTGAGCCTTGAGGGACTGGCTCACAATGGGTCCTGGGTTTCTTTTGTCCCTTGTTGTCTGTAAGTAATAAGTCTGCTTCATTTAACTTGTGCCTGAGTGTGTTCTGTCTCACTAGACTCACACAACTGGGTACCCAGTGCACAGTGAACCTGCGTAAAAAGGGGGAAATAAGTCTTTTTTATAGAAATTATAATTAACTATAGAAGGAATGAAGGAAATAGAAAATCACCATTAGAACATCACAGTAATAACTTCTGAAGGCAAGATCCACTAAGGAATGCTAAAATTAGTGGGTAAAACTTTAGGAGAATAAGGATATTTGCACAGTTTCATAGTATCATCCCCAAAATACATTAATTACTGTGGTGATTTTAACAGAAGACCACAATTTTTTTTTCATAGATTTACCTCCCAATGATACAGCTTAATTCATCTCCCCTTGAGTGTGGGCTGAACTTAGTAGTTCCTTTCTAATAAATAGAGTGTTGAAATGGAAAAAATTATAACTTTGCAGTGAAGAAACCTAGCTAACATGACCTTAATCAAATTGATATCAAGTGCTCTCTGGCATGATATGATAGGAAGGGGTCTTAAAAGTTAGAAATTTGGGTCTTAATCTACCTCTAATATAAAGTAAGGAGAAGAGTTAAGAGATAATAGCAGTAGTCTATATGAGAAATTATTTATTTCGGAGTATTATGGGGGTACAAACGTTTTGATTACATGGATTGCTTTTGTACAGCTTGAGTTAAAGTTATAAGTGTGCCTATCCCTAAGATAGCATGCATTGTACCCATTAGGTACGAACAAAAGTGTTTAAATGAATTGGGCAGCCTACCTGAAGATGTGGTGGGGGAGTGTGTGTGTTGAGACTGAGAGTAGGAGGCAGGGAAGAGGCAGAAATCAAAAGACATTCTCCAGGACACCCTCATTGACATACGTACATATGAGGTCTGTCCAGAAAGTATCCAGCCACCGTTAATATAATGAGAACAGTTTGTGTGACTCTGATGTAGCCTGGCAGCCAAGGAGAGTGGACTGTAACGTGCATGTGTGAATGACGACTTCACTGTTCTAGTCAGCGGGGCAATAGACACCACTGAGTGAGCACATGCACTGTGTGGCCATAGCATTCAAAATGACCGAGCAAGTAGAGCAATGAATCTGCATCAAATTCTGTGTTAAGATTGAACATTCCTCCATGGAAACTATTCGGATGATTTGGAAGGCTTTCAGGAACGATGCAATGAGTGCAGCGCAAATAAAAGTGTGGCACAAATGCTTCAAAGATGGTCAAGAATCTGCTAAAAGTGATCCATTTTCTGGAAGGCCTGCAACAAACAGAACACCTGAGAATGCTGAACATGTACAGGAGAGGTTAAGAGATGCTGGGAAAACTACATGAGGTCCCAAGGTGCCTGCTTTGAAGGGGAGCGAGGCATCATTGTCTTATGTACAATGTTTCCTGTATCTTGTATCTTCTTCAATAAATGTCTCTATTTTCATAGTACGTGGTTGGATACTTTCTGGACAGACCTCAAATGTGCAACATAGTAAATGGTTAAACAGAGTATTATACTGTCACGTGGCCCTTCTGGTTATATGGCTTCATGATCCTTTACAGTCAGAATTCTCTCATTTATTAGATTGAAGAAGATATCACAATATACCTATAGGTTAAAAAATAGATTTAATTCCTATTTATCCTTTTAAATATTGACCTTCCTTCTGTGTGGGCACCAATTGTTTTGTTGGATCTTAGAGCCTATCACATTCTGATAAACTACCTCAGGCAGGTCAAAGTCTTAAGAAAAATGTATTTTTATTGCCATAAACTGTGCTTTTATTTGAATACTACTTTGCAAATATTTCTCTCTCTCCTCAGACTAATCTTATCTTTTCTTTCTCGAAATGCATCATTATGATTATATTTGTATATTTTATTATTACT
>NW_012153063.1:5394423-5396346 GCF_000956105.1 Propithecus coquereli | reverse complement strand
AGAATGTTCTCAGCTACCCAGAGGCACTGAATATGAAAAGAGCTCTTGCCCTGTTTATTATCATATCATTATTATCAGACTAGCCTGTGAATTCTTGTGCAATCACCAAGGCATGAGAGTGTCTCAATCTCTAGCCCTGACCTATAAAGAACTGTGGTATTAGTTAAGCCTTTGAAATGGCAAATAAGACTAATAATGTCTTCACGTTTTTATAATCACAAATTAAGTTTGTAAGTTTTTCCTACTGTTTCTTATTCCTCATTTAATGGTAATTATTAGGGACTGAATATTTGTGTCCAAAATTTGTATGTTAAAACTTAATCTGTAATATGATGGTATTGGGAGATGGGGCTTTTGGGAGGTGATTAGGTCATGAGAGGAGAGCCCTCATGAGTGAGATTAGTATCCTTATCAAAGAGAGCTCCCTCACCCCCCGTCCACCATGTGAGGACACAGGCAGAGGTCAGTCATCTGTGAACCAGAAAACAGGCCCACACCAGACACCAAATCTTCTGGTGCTTTGATCTTGGGATTCCAGGCTTCCAGAAATGTGAAAAATAAATTTATCCTACAGAAGCTACTCCATCCATAGTATTTTTGTTATAGCAGCTGAAATGAACTAGGATAGAAAGAAACACCTCAGGTACTCTCATCATGGTTCTGTTGAACAACAGATTTCTCTTATTGTCCATAATTTATCAACCTATTTTCTAAAATTTTAAAGGTTCTATCTTTAACACACATACAGCCTCTTCAGTTTTCTTTTTCCCTACTGCTCCTGCCTGTGAGCTACGTGGATTCATTTCCCTTTAAATCGATGGACGCTGACAACAACGGTCCCGTTTATGTCTTTGCAGTGGTATTTTCCCATCCATTTTAAAGTTAATTCTGTGTCCACCAATGACTCCTTCCTTGTACTAGCACTCCCTGGTTTAAGAAACCAAATCATTTTTTTTTTGTTACATTAATGGTGTTGCTATTATTAAAGAAGAAATCTCTGAGTGAAAGAAATTCCTCTTAGAGAAGGATTAATGAGCTTTACTGTGTTTGGCTTCTAGGAAAGGGAGCACATGGCTTCCTTCCAAGCAGAAATCTTTGGCTTACATATTTGAAGTTTCAAAGATTGAAGAGACAACATTAATAACCTCCATCCTAGAAAGCTGTTATTAAAACTAGTATGTCTGACTACATTCTGTTTAATACGTAAGAGGTTAAATGGTAGCCACCTGATCTCCTGCATCACAATGTATGTTGTTATTTGCCATGGAAGAATTCTCTAAGCATTCACTCATTTATTCATGCAATAAATATTTATTAAATTGCTATGGCAAGAAAAGTATTATTCTAACCTTAGATGCTTAGAATAGCAAAGAGGCCAGTTGTTGAGAATATTAGATGAGGTCAGAGAACTAGGGCCAAATCATGTACAATGACTCTGTAGGCCCATCATAAAGAGGTAGATTTTAAGGTGGGAAGCCACTGGAGAGTTTGGACCAGAGGGGCATTGTAGTTTTACCTAATAATTAAAAAGATCACTCTGTCTACTTTTGAGAGTAGACTCAATGGAGGCAAAGTTGAAAAGAGAAAGTCAAGGTAGGAGGCTTTTACAGTAATCCAAGTAAGATTGAGTTTACTGGCTTGAGCAAGGGGGTAGGAGTGGGGACGGTGAAGAGGTATTGCATTCCGGATAAATTTTAAGAATTAAACCAGTAAGATTTACAGATATAGTTGAATTCTATGTGAGATGTGAAAGAACAAGAGGAGTCGAAGGTGTCTACAATATCTCTGGGCTGAGTAACTGGAAGAATGGAGGTGATATTTACAGCCCTTTACTGGGATAAAATCAGGAAATAGTTTTTAAACATGTCAATCTGAGGATCAGTCATCCTGGTGAAGATGTCAAGTAGGACTCAGATATACAAT
>NW_012153063.1:5391487-5393033 GCF_000956105.1 Propithecus coquereli | reverse complement strand
ATTTATTAAAAATTATTAGGGCCAGGTGTGATGGCTCACACCTGTAACCCTAACACTCTGGGAGGCTGAAGCGGGAGGATTGCTTGAGGCCAGGAGTTCGAGACCAGCCTGAGCAAGAGCAAGACCCTGTCTCTACAAAAAATAGAAAAAATTAGCCAGGTGTGTTAATGTGTACCTGTAGTCCCACCTACTTGGGAGGCTGAGGCAGGGAAATCGCTTGAGCCCAGAAGTTTGAGGTTGCAGTGAGCTGTCATGACACACTGTATTCCACCTAGGGCAACAGAGTGAGATTGTCTCAAAAAAAAAAAAAAAAAAATTCTTGCACAAAAGGAAAAAAATCATAATGAATTCAGAGTGTTGATCAATAGTACATAGTACAAACAGTAAAATTAAAATTTATTCACCTTAGAAGAGTAAGTACAACTCATAAATGGGAGAATTATTGGTAGATTTTTATAAGAGAAATGTCTGCTTTTGAAAATTATTTCTTCATACAGAGAGATAACTAATCATTCGCTGTTAGCTACTTTAAATTATTGTCGGTGCTTTCTTTCTTCCCTACCTACTTTACATGTTTTACTTTCACTGAATAATAGATGAAAAAAATGTTATGCACCATGACCCCATTATGGCAGACTGCTAGTCATTTCCGAAAATATGTTCTTCCTTCACAGTAAGATTTGCTCAAATGCCTACCACACTCTCAATCTGCAGTTTTCCAGTGGCCATGCAACTAAATTCTCATCATTCTGTATGAGTAGAAATGATGTAAGGCATTCCCAAGAAGGTCCTTAAAAGAGTAGGGTCCCTGACCCATTGTCCTCTCTCAGCCCCTTCTGTAAGCTGAAATGGAGATGATTTCTACCGCAACCTTGGAAGCCCCAAATTAAGCCAAGGTATTAGTTTTCTATTGCTGCTGTAACAGATTATCACAATTTAGTAGTTTAAAATAACAGGAATTTATCATTTTACAGTTCTTGAGGTCAGAAGTCTAAAGTTAGTCTAAGTCAAGGCGTCCACGGGGGAGACTATCTTTAAGCTCAGCAGCATATCACCTCCAGATGTCTCTCAATATCTGACCTCTGCTTCCATTATCATCACATTGCCTTCTGACTCTGAGCTTCCTGCATCCCTCTTATAAAGACCCTGGTAATTCCACTGGGCCCAACTGGATAATCCAGGCTACTCCCATTTCAAGATCCTTAACTTAAATCACATCTGCAAAATTTATTTTACAATGTGAAGTAGCCTATTCGCAGATTCCAAGGATTAGGAAATGGAAAGCTTTTTAGGGAGCATTATTTGTCCAACCACAGCATCCAACAGCCTGAGTCCCTAAGTGCTGTCACAAAGCAGAGCTGCCCCCCAATGTAAGAATGCTCATCTTATAACAAAGGACACACACTAAAAGGCACATTTCTTTATTCCATAAACCACTGAATTTTGTAGTGGTGTAGTGGTCACTTTATTACATCAGTCTAGCCTACATAAGGCACCTGGTTTTGCAGTTCTGTGTACCATGGCATAGAATATTTAGAATTGCTAA
>NW_012153063.1:5369635-5390887 GCF_000956105.1 Propithecus coquereli | reverse complement strand
AGACACAAGAAATGTCTGGAGTTAGAAAGCCAGTCTCTAAGAGACTAACAGAATTGGGTTTATTACTGCTGTATATATAATAATTTAGTGGGTCGCTCAGTGTCTCATTCAAAATTATGAGTTATGTGACAAAATCATTGTTTTGAAAGCTTTAAGTTTCCAAAAATATGTATGCTCTTATTTTAACTAACAAAAATATTCAGATAATATAACAAAGGTAATATGATTCCATTCTAGACAGTGAGGTCTTGAATTTCCTGCATCTTGTCCATTTCCTGGCACATGGGACGTTCCCATAAATGTAACTAGTTATCTTAACTAGAAACTATATAGTTAAATCCATGACATTCACTATGACAGTAAATGAATTATAGGGTAGCAGGTTAAAGAGGTGACATATTTATTCATGCTCTGCACTATTTATTGTAGGAATATTTACAGGGTTCTTGACCTACTTTATGTTCTGCTACTTCATGCCAGATGTGTGGTTGAAATGCAGATGGTATGCAATCGAACAGTTAGAATAAGAACACAATTCAGAAGTTGCACATTCTTCCACACCATTTTTTTTTTTTTAGAAAGACTGTCCAAAGACAGCACCTGTAGGACTGTAGTTTTTGTCACTTTTTCTGCCTTCTCCTAAAACATACCTCCCTCAGTGTCAATCTTCAGCTCACACATGCTTAGTGAGTTATTTAAAGTATAAAATCTATTTTCTTGAAGAAAGGAAATCTTTACATACAAAACATGTTAAGAAAGGAAATCTTTATATATAAAATATAACCAGACCAAGAGAGTGACAGATATAGCAGGGATGCAGTCACTAAATAGGCTTTGTCCACTATTGGAATTCAGCAGTGACATTTACAACAGACTAGGGTTGAGGGAGGGAAGGGAAGGAAATAATGAAGACAAAATGAGGTTTGACTGGGAGACAGTAAGTTGGCACAGGTCCAAGGATTACCATTTTAACTCCATGGAGCTGCAAGCAGTGGTCCCTCTCTTCACCCTGGGATACATGGCTTTGCTGCTCAAGTGAAAATGTGCCCTGAGGGTTGCTGAATGCACAGCTTTGGTAACTCTAGAATGTACATGATGGAAGGGAATGTCAGGAGACAGCACCCTTGGCACAAATATTAGTGACTTCATAGAGAGTACTGCCTGCAGTGGAGTAATCAGAGAATCTCAAGTGACTTTGTTATCTGTGATCATCAATTGGAACTAGGGTGAGGAAGATGGTGGGTTCCAATGGTAGCAGAAAGACTCTTCATGAACCCAAAGAAGATATGTCCAAGGACTCCCAGAAATAACAGGGTGAGCATTTTAGGGGGAGAACTGTTCAAAGATAAGCAGAGTAAGGTAAGAATTGGTAACATACTGGTTACCATTAAATGTAGGTTTGGGAAACAGGGATTCAACAGCAAGATAAACTAGAAAATTCAATGGCAGATGGTCTTTACTAAGGATTTTTTTAAGATTATGGCTTGAAAATACAATAATCAAAAGAAAATAGGAAAAAGACTTTGAGTGATGGCATTATTCTAATAAGAGAAGATCAAAGAATTTAAAACATTAAAATGCAATTTATATGATTCAAATGTTATTGAAAAGTTTCAAATTTAAAAAAATATGGAAAATAATAGATCAAAATTTTCTTAATCTGCAGATAAGTTTTCAATCAATGTAATAGGGTTCTAAGTGGGAAACCCCTTCTGTGATTTTATCATATAATTCAGGAAGTAATGGATTTGAGCACATACAATGTTTCATTTCTTTTGAGTTACAGCAGAGATTGCTTTCTCTGCCAGAAATCGTGGGTTTCAAGTACTTTTCCAGATGCAGTTCTGTTGGACTGAGAGTTTATTTCCCTCTATCTAGAGTTCCTTTCCTTCTGGATATTCTAGGATTCAGAGGTACCAAACAACTATGGTTTGTATGATAACGAATGGAATGTGCTTCTCTGTACTGTTTTATGTGCAATCAAAACTTCAGCCACAATATTAGTTTAGTCTAGTAAAGCATGGGATACAGGAGTCTCGACTTAAAATTTCTAAGTGTCCTGACCTCCAACAGTCAGTTATCACTGATTCCCACCCTCCTGGCCACACATTGAGTTGTTGAATGTAGCAGTTAGCCCCAACTCCGCCATACACCTGGGATATTCCCCTATCCCACATTTTGGTAATCAAGTTTGGTTTGGAAATAGAGTTAACAACAATGACAACAAAATCCACAGTGTTTCCTAATGCATCACTTTTCTGTTCTTGCTAACAGAGAGTGATTTCTCATATTTTCTCAAATATTCCATGTCTGATATCAAATTTTCTGGCTTCCTTGAGGCCACCTACTAAACTGCAATCCCTTTGCATCCTTCCTGTAGGAAAAAATTAATTTCTTCAGAACCACTCTTTTTCCCAAGAAGTATATGATCCGAAGGCAGCGGTAAATACACTATGTTTGTTGCCAAATTTAAGCAGGGCTATGCACAATAGCAGAAAGAATACAGACTGTGTAGTTAGGAGATTGCAGCTCATTCTCAACTCTGCAGTCACCAGCAGCAGGATTTTTGGGCAAATCCCTCAACCTCTTCACACCCCCATTTTCTTTTTCAAATAGGAATTCAAATACCTGCTATGTCCACCTCAAATTGCAAGGTACACATATGTACCTGCCCTAGAAACTGTAAAGTGCCATAAAACTTCAGTTATGATTACTACAAATACTTAATAATGTGTCCTTAAAGACATTCCCTAGGTTAGTTGCCTTTGTATTATAACCTCCTCGCCCCGACATGTAAGATTTCTTCTGTCATGTTTGTCGGCCTGTGACTGGCAAGCAATTACAATGAGTAATTCCATTTTAGGAGAAGATAATAAAACGTGATATCGTAACTACCCACAGAGCCTCAAAAGTATTTATGTTTCCTCTAATAACCTGGTGTGATGCTGTTAATCTTGACAAAGCCTGCCTGGCAGGTTCTGGGGAGCTGAATCTTCATCTTCTCTCGCTGTTTGCTGACTCTTCCACAGGGAAGACTCCAAGCTATTAAAATGCAATGGCCCTGCTCTATTTTTAATTACATTTAGTTTATTAGAGGCACAATCAGATGCATAGCAAATGCTGGGAACTGACTTTCTCCCATTACCTCAATGGAGGCCTGGAACATTTCATCATTTACAAAATGGGTCACGGGGAGCTATTTCTTCACCAAGAGAAGTTAAAACACAGTTTAAAGAAGTAAGAGAAATGTATCTCTTCCAGAGGGATCCAATTCTTCATTGATAATTTCCCCTTTGATCTAGTTAACCTTTTTGTTCTAAAACTCATCATAAACTTTATGTAAATAAGTACGTGCCTTCAGAGTGGAAATGCTAAACTTCTCTCTTCCCTATCAAGTACAGAGTCACCCTGAAATAAACCATAATGTATAATATACAATATTTGCTTTAGAAGAACGCTGCAGGTTATAAGGTATCAATAAACATAATTCTCACAGTTCTGAGGAAAATAGGCTGTGTTCCTTGGTTGGCCAAAATCAATCTACTTCCTTTCAATACACAATATTATAAAAGCTGTAATTTCATGCATTATCATGTGCAAATAGAATTTTAAAATGCCTTCCATTTTATGTATAAAGAAAAGTATATACCACAGAAGACTAATATATTTTCTACATTTATTATAAAGTTGTTTTCCAATCCCATTTGTGAACTGAGTCTATATTTTGGGCAAACGGCTATTATCATTAATCACCTAGAGCAGCCAGAACATGGCAGGGTGTGAAATGGAGATTGCCTTTTTTCCCCTCCCTCTCCTTTTCTATTTTGAGAGTGGGATTGTGATATTGTTTCCAAACATTGTGTAGGACTATTGAAACATTGAGAGCACAGATGCAAACAGGGCAAATGATTAAAGAAAGGGCCAGGTGAGGGTCCTTGGTTTGAAAGACTCAAACATCAGGTTGTGCATTCATTTTTGTTTTGTTTTGTTAAATAGTAAATGCCGCTCTTGTGAATATTTTGGTCCTTTTTATCTCCAGGAACTCCCATTTTAAAAATAATAATCAATGACCTTCCTAATAAAGGTTGCATTTGGAAAAAGAATTAAATCCTTCATAAGTAAATTTTTTCCATTTTGCAACTTTAGAAAAATTGAAAAACAAAAGTTATTGAATATGCTTAGATTTTTGGTTTGCTTAGATATGATATCTTTAAGCATAGAATGACTGACAACAAATGATAGAAAATTGAGCTAAGTAGAAAGAAATATGCAAAAAATACATTTGCCATTTATTTTAATCATACGAATCCAATTCTTAAAGATACTCTTTAATGTCTTTAAGAATTAATTAACGATTTCAGGGAGTAAACAGACAGCTTCTACTGTTACATTGTGTTAGCCACTGGATATATAGTAGGGGAGAAAACACAGAGCCCTGCCTTCTGTGGAATTTATAGACTGGAGGGAATGAAAGGCAACACAAGGTAATTACATTTTTATGAGTGTTGCAAAGGATATATAAAGGGAACTACTGAAATTATAACAGTTGGAGAGGGATGGATAAGGGGAGACCTAAGGAAAGATTCACTGAGAAATTTGTATTTAAAATAAGACTTAAAGGATAAGTAGGGATAGCCCATGTGAAGAAGGACGAGGGTAAGGGTTATAGAAGACAAACTAGCCTGTGTGGAAGCCTTGGGAAGGTATAGAACACGGCCTCTTGAGGACTGAAAGAAGCCAATGTGTCTACAGCTTAGGGGTGGGCGGCCTCAGGTGAGGAGGAAGAACATAGGCAGTGGCATCACATGCAAGGCTCTATGGGTCACATTAAGGATTTGGGATGCAATAAGGACAATGGAAAGCTATTTGAGGGCTTTAAGTAGAGGGGCGACTAATTTAAATTTTATAAAGATTACTCTGGCTTCACTTTAGGATATAGAGGGAGGACAGTAGTTACATAGATTCCTATTAATGAAGAAAAGCAAAATTCCCCCCACTCTGCAAATAGTGGGTGATACTGTCACAAAGATGTATAAGCTTCAATGTTATAATTTCTGTCTTTTCTGCCTGTACAGAGTGATGGTGGCTTCCATAAGAATGCTCAGTGAAAACAGAGGTAAGTGCCCATATTGGAAGTAGATTAATAAAACAGCAAAATAGGGCTTAGTGGTTGTTTCAAGAAGAGAGGGTGAAAGAGTGGGGGAAATCAGGGATAGTCCAGATTTCACACTGAGAGCCTAAATGCTGTTTGAGAATCCTGGAGCAAGAGCTAGTTTAGGGGAATTAGTGTATTTAGCCCTGTGATTAGTAGAAAAGAACTTAGAGGGACATTCTCTGGCCTTCACAGAATTAAATATCCGAATTCAAATTCTACAACCAAAATAAAGACTTTTTAAGAGGTAACTGATAAAATACTGATTTTATGGATAATCTAAACTCTGAAAAAAAGAGCATCAGTATGAGCTGAACTGAGCAGAAAAGAGACATTATGAAAATCAGGTCACTTGAACTGTGCCTTGTTGCAACAGTAGGCTTTGTGATGGTAGGATGAGTGAAAGGGCAGTGGGCAGTTACACTTCATTCAAGTACAGCGTTCGTGTGGAAGGGAAGGGGTATGAGAATGATCAGTCTTGGCAAATTCTGGATGGTCTTGAAAGCCAAAAAGAGAAGCTTGGACTTGATACAGTGGATACTGTGAAGTGATTGTAGAAGGAAACGAGATGTTCCTGCTGATGTTTGTAAGTGATAGGCTGGAATTGACTGGCAGATCAGACTGAAGGCAGAGAATCCTGTGAACACTATGCCTGGGACAGGATTCCAGGCATAAATCAACATAGCTCTGCACCACAGAAGTGGTGGTGGAAATGGATAGGAGAGTATTTTTCAAAAAATATTGTGAATTATTTCAAATAACCAGATAAGAATATAGAATTAAGGTAATAAGCATCAATGCATTCACCAACCAGCTTTATTAAATCTTACACCAGTATGTTTTATTTGCTTCAGATCTTTTTTTTTTCAAAGAACATATAGAATTAGCATTCCTTGTTTGCATTTGTCAAAGGGTAACTACTGTTGTGAATTGAGTGTTTATCGAGTCTATGCCTCTATATTTTTAGTGCATATTTAGATATAAGCACTATAATTGATCATTTTGCCAGTTGTTACACTTTATATGAGTAGCAGAAAACAGTACATTTTATTTTGTAACTTACTTTTTTCATTCAGTACTGTATATTAATACATGACATTTAGCCATGTCAATAGATATTTGTTCTTTTTAAACAATGTACAGTTTTATGTTGCAACTGTAATATGATTTAGATTTATATTCTTCAGTGATAGGCTTTTAGGATGTTTTCAGTTTTGGTTATTGAAAGCGACTCCTCAACAAAAATTTTTGTATCTCCTGATGCACTAATCTATTCACTTTCTCTGTGTATTAATATATCTCAAGAAGTATAATTTGATGGTTGTATGGTAAGAGCATCTTCTCATTAGCTATTGTTTACATCTTCCAGAATAGTGATTTCCATTTCTACAAACTGCATGCATATGTGTTAGTTGAACTCCAAGTCTATGTGAATATATGTTTTCCTCAATTTTTGCCAATCTATCAGACAATGGAATGGTTTCTAATTGCAGTTTTAATTTTCATTTCTTTGATTACAAGGGTAATATTTTCCTTATCGGGTTTCTTCCTTTGGTGTTTATATATTTTGCTGTTTTTCTATCGTGTTGTCTTTTGGATTTGTACGAGTCCTTTTATAACTAATCTTTTGTCAGTTATCTATGTTGGAAAACTACACTCATTCCAAAGCTTTTCTTTTCAGTCTTAATGGTGTCTTTTGTAGAGCATGTAAGAAATGTGGTTAAGTGTACGTGTATGTATTTATTGTGTTTTTTAAATCTCATTTAAGAAATCCTGTCTTATTTAGATGTTTTAAGTAAAGCTTAGCTCTTCCCATTCAGGACCTTAATTTACCTAGAAGACATCTGATTTTAAAAAATTTTATTTTTCTATTTTCTTGTCAATATGTATAAAACAGTTTATCAATTCTTTTTATTCATGATATCAATTCTACTAAATATGAAATAATCTTACATATAGAGGTCTGCTTGGAGATCCCTTTATGTTGTACCATTGGCATATTTTTGCTGATTTGACAGTTTTAATTATCTTAGAGCTCTGATAAATCTAGGTATCTGGTAGGCCAAGTCTTGCTACCTTACTCATCATCACCAAAATTGCTATGCCTGTTTTGATATTTCTTCTTACCTGTGAATTTTAGGGTTAATGTTTCTAATTCCACCCAAAAACCTGTTGATAAATGCAATTAAATAAAATTTATACATTAATGAAAACTCATTTTGATGATACTGATATTTTCCATTCTGTGAACAGGTACAGTTATTTCCATTTATTTAGGTCTTTTATATTTTCCATCATTATTTTGTAATTTTATCCTAAAAGTTTGAACATTTTGGTCAGGTTTGTTTCTGGAAAATTTATAGTTTTTATGGCTACTATAAACTGAAGCTTATCCCCTACCTTTTCTTGTTTTGCCACTGATATAGTTTTGTTACTGGTATATAGCATTGTTGTATGTTGAGATTTTATCCCATAACCTAAAAACTTACTAGAGAGTATCAATTGTCTAATAAGTTCTGAGTATAAAAATTATTTTGAATATTCTATGTAAATAATATTATCCACAAATAAGAACAGTTGTATCTCCTTTCCAACCATATTTTATATTTTGAATATATTATAATATGGTAATAACTTTCGTATTCAATAGCTCACTTTTATATGTTTACTTTTATTGTGGTTACTGATTGAGTTTATTTCTACTATGTCACTTTGTGTTTTCCTTCTACTTTATCTTTGCTTCTCTTAGATTGTTCATTTTTCGATATCGTGTACTCTCTCTGTGGTAAGTGGTCTTTAAGATGACTTCCAATGATCTTTCTGTATTAATACCTTTATGTAATCACTAACCCTTGATGCTCTTCTAATGAATAGAACATAGAAGTAATGGATGTCACTTCTAAAATGAGGTTGTACCTGTGTAAAGAGACTCCGGCTTCTGTTTTGAGAGTTCTGTCTTGCTCATATTTGGATTGTTTACTTTGGGGGAAGCCATGTCATGAGGCAGCCCCGTGGAGAGGCCCAGCCAGGTGGGTAAACTTAAAAGCAAATTTTCTGAGGCCCACCAAAGTAATGTGAGTGAGCTTAGAAGCAGATCAGATTCATGGAAAATGTGAACAAAAGTGGAGACTATTTGGCATGAAAATGGTTGAAATAATGATCTTTGGATTTGGACTGGGTTGGAAGGAAAATGATGACAAAATGTTTCAGATACTTAGAAAACTAGAATCTAAAAGACTCTTTGAAGACAATGGGAGGTACCAAGTGAGCAAAAATAAAGGCAATCCACACCTGAGAGAAGGTTCGAAGATGAGAAAGTATATACAGAGATTTAATAGGAAGTTTACAAAGAGCATTAAAACAAAGAGGAAGAATCTTGCTGTAGAGACTAAGAGGAAAATTACATGGCGTGAATACAACATTGGACACTGTGGATTAGAAAGTTGATATAGTCAAGGCTATTTAGCTCTTTAGAGGCTTTATGTAAATGCAAAAACCTATTAGGATATCTGCTCGAGTTTTCTGATAACTGAAAAAAACAAGATCTTTTGCTTATTCTTTACATTTTTCATACCCAAGTCTTTTTTACAAAATTTTCAAGTAGCTTAACAAACAAATCTTTAGACTAGTATTATGTTTGTTTTAACAAAAAATATTCTTAATTTTCCCAATAGAAAACAATTTGTAAAGAATTAGACAATATAAAAGGTGCCTGTACACGTGTATGTGTATTTGTGTTTTGTACATAATTTTTTGAATAAAAAAGATGTATGTTCTTTTTGAAAGGGATCATAATAAACTAAACAATTATTTCTCAAAAAATAACTGCAATCTAATGAGATGTTTCATTACCGCTAAAGTCACTTATCAAAGAGTGGTGGTTATAGAGAAAAACAGATCATCTCTAAATTAGGATATTGTATAAACTATTTAAAACCAATTATTTTAATTAAAACATTCAGTGCTCATTTAAATAACAAGTTTTCGTAAACAAATACAATGTTTTGTTTTAGTGGTATTTTTTTCTTAAATTTTGTCTATCTGCTGTTTCCTGACAGGTTTGAATTCAGTTCAATAGTTTTGGGGGTTTTTTTTATAATAGCATAAGTTATCATGTTCTTTCCTACAATGAGAAATTACTATTCTTTAAAATAGAAAAATAGCATTCTCATTCATAAACTTTATCATTATCTTTCATTTTAATTAACCATATGCTGGATGTATGTGTGTGTGTTTGAATATTTTGATTTTTATTGTATGGGAAGATCACAAATCTAAATAAAACAGACTAATGCCTTCCTGGTTAATGGTAAGGGTCATCAGCTTAGCAGCCAAACAAACAATAGGATATCATGAAGATCACCTGACAATTCCCTCTCAACAAACTTGTATTGAATGAAAAAATATGACTCTAGTTCTTATCAAAAAGCTGACATTCTTCATGTTAAGTCAAGTGACCTGTTCTCATAGGATATTAGAAATTTCTTAATACAGCATAAAATTACAGCAGGAATAGTTTTGTCCTTTTTATAATATCCATTTTTCATTGGTCATGTGTAACATGGTGAATCATGTGATATACAATGCTCTTGTATCTCAAAATATTTCCCTATAACTCATTTACTTTATAACCATTATGACAGAGCCCAGCACCATGTATACAAATAGGAAGTAATAGATAAACTATTCCTTTTACTGGATAGCATTTAGCAAAATTGGTTTTGAATATTATATTAATAGTTCCATAAGAGCAGGAATTTTTATCTATTTATTGATGTAGCCCATAAAATCTAAAATAATGACTGGCAAGTAGCGGTGGTCAAGAGATATTTATTGGATGAATTGTTGAATGAAAGATAGTTGACTAGCTGCTTGTGCTAATTTGTTATTCCTCTCTGATCTACAATGATCATTCAAAATCTATCCAGGGGTGGAGAACCTGAGGTCTTAGGGCTACATGTGGCCTTCTGGAGCATTGAATGTAGCCTTTTGACTGAATCCAAATTTTACAGAGTATATCCTTTTAATAGGGGATTTGTACAGTGAAGTTTGAATTCACAAAATTTGATAGTATCAAATTGAATATTAAGTGAATCTCAAAAATACATGAAAATTCTCTAAAACTCCACCTATTAAACACTAACATAAATTATGTATACTTAACACTATGAAATTTTGTCCTGTTTATGTTATGAGGGTGAAACTGTATTGACACTTGTTGTACAGGGAAAACTATATTCTCTCATGCTCCAAAAGACTATGTCCAGCATCATGGTTTGACATTATGGTAAGAATTCTTCATTGTTAGCCTCCATTAGGACTCCTTGGATAGGCAAGGTATATTTTCAATTGTATGTTTCTAAGCACCTAGCCAAAAGGCCAGCACAGAAAATATGTTAACCAATATGAAATCTGACCTACCTCTGAGTTTAAATACCTAAAATGAAGGTACTGACTTATATGGCATTTTGTAACATAAAAATTTGCACTTATCCATTTCAGAGACAATGCAGTTTTAGGGCCTTTAATTTACATACCTAAGCTAAAATGTGAAATTGATGTTACTAAATTAAAATGTGAAAATGTTGGAGTAGAGGAGAAACTCACATACTTAGTGTTTATCGTGTATATTGTTCTGTATCTTTACATATATATTGAGAGAAGGCAAGAGAATGAATGAGAGAGATCACACCTAAGTGTGTTTTCCAAAGGTTCAGTTTTCCCCTGAGCACTTCAGCTTATCTAATGAAGGAGTAAGCATTCAGCAATAACATGAAAATCATACCTTCAAACAATATTACTGACTGGTAACAGCTATAGAATTATGTGAATTTATGAATGTTTATTTACTCCATCAACATTTCGAACAATTTAGAAAGGGCAAATATAGCAGAACCTTGGAAAAGAACTTAAAAATAAATCAAAATTTTAATGAAACTTTAGAAAAGCCATCAGTTTGAGTACAGACTGAAATGAAGCTTGATGACAACGAAGACAGACAAGATTGGAGAAAAAGAACTATTGGAAATGGGAAGAAGAGCAAAATGCTGTGAACTTAATCAAATACAAGTCCCAGATGTGAGTAATCAAACCCTACTCGGCATGGAAAGGCACTGCATAGGAAATGTGTTACAGCTGCCGGTGCTAGCAGGGCCGGATTCTCTTCTCACCGGGCACATACCTCATTTTATCTGGTGCTAACACCGCTTTCATAGTTGAAATAAGATGGTTCTAGAGGCTTAGTCCTTTAAATAACTATCTGTAAGTAGTGGACACAGACCGTTGGCAGAATCTGCTTATACTTCCTGAGAGCTTTTAGTCACAATTATATGTTGCCCCTTAAGACATTAATGTTTAGACTCACTTTTCCTTAAGCCAGAAACTAAGAATTTTCATTGTGATTGCATTGGATAGATTTATTAATATATAATGAAAGTAATATGCAATTAGTAAATACCAATTGCTTAAAGTAAATATCTCTTGCTCAAAGGGGGACTTTTAGCAAGAAAATGTAAGATATTATTGAGGTTTCCCTCAGTGCAACCATGGAAAAGGCCCAGTAGCCTTGACAATGATCATACATTATTAGTCCTACCAGTTCCACAGAAAAGGACACATTATTACACAGCAGGGCCAGGGGAGCAGGGACCCATTTTCCTGAGGCTCAACCATAACGTCTTACTAACACAGAAATTCCACTCATAAGAACATTATCTAAAAGGAGAAAATCAGTAAAGCAGGCAAAGCCTCTGGTACATGGGTAACTATTCCAACGTTGTTCAGAGTGGAAACAATGGAAACAAATTTCCTCCAAACAAAAGAAATGTGTTAAGTTATTGCACATTTACATTTAGATGCAGCCACTAAACCAAGGTTTTTAAAAATAGTTATTGACATAAAATACATAAAATTAAGTGAAATTTCATTATATAAAACTTAATAGGACTAAAACATTAATTTTGTAGGAAAATATGCAGTCTATGCAATAAAAACCTTAATATTTCTAAAAAATGTAATGTTCTTTTTTCTAGGAAATCCATTTGAGGGAGCTCAGTTTCATGAATGTAAAACGAGTCCTGGTTATCACATTGAAGAAATGTGTGAGGCTAACATTTACCTGACTGTTGAATGATAATATTTAGGCTGAGAATATAATGTGAATTATGTTTTCTTTTTTTCTTTTTTCTTTTTTAGCAGTTTCATCTCTAAATTTTTTTTGTTTTTGCTTCTTTGGCAAAAATGTTCTTTGCTGCTTAAAGATTTAGAATATTCTATGCCTGGATGTTCGGTTTATTCTCCTGGAGATAAATGTGTGTACATGCATATGTGTGCACGTGTGTATGCACACATATGCATGCACATGTCTTCGTTTAGGCAGTTGCTCACAAAAAAATCTGGAATTGAGACATTAAAAACAAGGTGAAGGACATGAGGAGATGCAGGAGCAGCCGTCTCGTGTGGGGGTAAGACTGACAAAAGGGATCTATCTCCCTGGAATACTGAGGAGCTGTATATTCAGGTTTGTTTATGACTTTATAACTCGATACATACTGCCGTTAGATGGAATGTTTTAATTGTCCTATATGACCAGAGAATTGGAACCCAATAATGGGTACAAGTTCCTCTAAAAGGGGATTTTTAGTTACACTATATTCATATATATTGTCTTAGGATATAGCAAATCCTGGTATAGGAAATCAGAATTGTGAAGGTAAACTTTAAGCAGTAAGAAAGGAATTCCCTTTGCCTTTTGAGAGATTTTCAGGAGCTTGGAAAGACATGAGAACAATCTCATTAAAAGAAGGAGAATTGTACTTTGGCATAGAGTGGCAAAATAGCTAGACAGAGAAGCACCTGACCAGGGTTTCCTTCATCATAAGCCATAGATCCCCAGAGTAGCCAAACTAATAGAACTTTGTAAATTATTCTCTATGTTTTACTTCCCAGTGTGCATTCCTGAACCTTAGCAGGGTTTTGTTGTAAGGGTCAAGCCACTCCAGTGCCATAAGGAATTAAAGAAAGGATCTGCCCTGCCCTTGGGCTGGAGAAGCACAGAGTAAGTACTCTCTCCCCTCTCTCAAGGTCAGTGACAGCAGAAGAGCCAGATTACAGGATGGGATTTTTAAGCAGCTGTTTGGGGTTCCAATTTATTAATTACAGGGAAGCTAAAATATCACATAAAATGTAATGAGATGGAGCAAATGTGATTAATCAGAACTCTTTTTAAGTAGAATATTATAAGTGCTTGGAAGGAATATTTTGACAAGCCACAAGCACTGAATTTAAAAGCCCCAACAAGCACACTTGTGTAACTTTGGAATTCAAAGCTACATTTTAAAGATGATGCTCCAGTTAATTTCAGGACTTTGTAGTACAGAGGGGGGTATCTAAATCTGGAGGCAGAGCTGAATCATTTGGGACAATACGTACAGATAATCACCTTCCCCCATAGTGCTCAGCCTCTTCTCTACATAATGGAAACTATTAGAAATGATCAGCTGGCAACAAATGGCTGGCCTGCCCAGAGTGTCCAATCCTGGGACTACCCCAGGCAGCCACATGCTGAGTCTGGCTCTGGGAAGTCATGTTGGACCCCAAGGATGACTGTGTGGACCCCAAGGGTGGCTGTGCCCAGCACAGAGCCAATCTTCAAAGGAGACCATGAGCCACACTTGCAAGGGTGTGGTGGAACAAGGAGCAGGCTGGAGCTGAAGAAGAATAATGATCATACTTCTTAGCACAAGACAGACTTGAGTGATCCTCAGGAGAAGTTGTCGGGCTTTGGAAGAGACTAAAATTAGGACCGAAACCACTATAATTCCTGGCATTGAAAGTTACTGTCTCACTTCCAGATAAACTTCATGAGGGCAGAGATTTTGGGGTTTTGTCCACTGTTAGGACCCTAGTGACTGAAACAAGGCTTTGTAGATACTAGGTCTTGATTATTTATTGAATATATGAAAGAACCTTTTTTCTACCCATGTACTAGAAGCAGCTTAGACATTTGAGCTTAATACAGAAGTGAATATATACTTATATATATTAACATACTATAGATCTCTTACACAGAAAATACATATTACAAGGAAATACACTAAAATATCAACAATGTTTGTCCCTGTTTCAAGTTATTACAAGTGATTATTTTTTCTTTTCATATTTTTCTGCATTCATAAATTTTTACATAATTAGAAATATTGCAATTAAAAATCCATAGAAATATGTCCTAATGAAAGTAATTAAATGAAAATACTTAACAGAGAGCAAACCATAATCACAAAGGCCTTATATGTAAAAATCACCTGATATTACAATCCCTGTGCCAGGCTTCCCAAACAGTTATTTTACATGCTATGGCTACCAAGTATCATATTGAAAAAAAACATTGTAAAAAGAAGACATTTAGAAGCTGATAGGCAAAAACAGCATCTATTATTTTTTTTCTACCCTGCAGAGTGGAAGTTAAGAACAAATAGTGGCCAAAAGCACCCTAGCTAATGTTTAAACTCCCATAAATGATGCATTTCCCCCCAAACAGCAAGTAGATGAATATTGACAATATATGCCTTTGTTTTTCAAATGTTCCAAATAATTAGCTATACCTCTGATGGACACTTTATACTGGCCTTGTTAATACTCTGGGCCAGGAATAACTTTATGATTTTGTCTTGAAAATAATTTTATCTTCCTAAATGGAATCTGAGTATTTCTGTTCTGATACTTTGTCTTGTTGATTGAAATTTACCTAATTTTCTGTCTTCAAAAATTCTCTCTTCATGTACTGATCAAAGACCTTCCACAGGGAAGAACAAAAAGATCTATGCAGATCGGCCATTTTAATGAAAAGGCCTTTTATTTATTCCCTAGTCTGATTCTGCTTTGATATCTTTCACAAATGAGTTAAAGGGCAATAAAATGTCAAAAGAAAGGAGGACAAATATCTTCCAGGATTAATGACTGTTTTACCTCCCTCTAGACGTACATCCTTTCTAGGAAGGCAGGAAGAATCTGCTCACTGAGGAGCACAGAGAAACTGAGCAAACATCAGGGTTGCTTTCATGGGTCCTCATTACAAATTAGCAATTAAAATACCGGAAAAGGCACACGTCCCCGTGATTTCTGTGGCTCTACATTCCAAATTCTTTAGCTGGAAGCACTGTCCAGAGACTCCTAAGACTACTGCTCTAAGAGTAACTTCTGAAAGATGCCCAAGACTTCCCCCTAATACTCAAGCAGGCTTAACTTACATCTCTTTAATTAAGAATTATCACTTCAAAAACAAAGTTTAAAGGGGACAGGTAAATCTCCAATCCTAAATTCATCCAACAGGGATCCATTTATCTGTGTTTACTCATAAAGCAAATATACATTGATTGCCTAGTCCAAGCCAGGCACTGGATCTATAGTGTTTGACAAAGGAGAAAACTATTTTGTACATTCCAGTAGGATACACAGAAAATAAAATAAAAAAATGATAATCATAAATGCAGACTGAAGTTGTGCCCCTGGCAGATGTGAACAGGGCACCGTGGCTGGGATGAAGAGTGGTGGTGGATCAGTCAAGGCTGTTCTAAGAGGAAGCCCTTAATGATCAAGCGTAGGCTGGTGGTAGGGTGGGAGTGTCCAGGAGGAAAAAATTGAGAATGAAATCATTTGGGCATGAAAAAAGTCATTCTTTTGAATATTATACTATAAAATGCTATTAAATATTGTATGTTGAAAACCGAGTGTGCATTGGTTTAATCAGCCCACTTTCATGACAGGTCGCTGAGAGTACAGTCAGGAAAGATCTTGGAGGATAACAGGAGAGTGAAGGAGTAATTTAGGACCATTTACAGGTTTGTATCCACCTCTACCCTCAAGAAAAGTCCAGAACAAATGCTGTATCTTCCTTCAGTCTTCGTAAGTGAGATCACCAGGTAGGTCTTTAAAACCAGGGTCAAACAGATATTTCCCAAATTGGGTCTATATCATCTGGACATCTTAATGTCCCTAGAGCAGTTGCTTTCTGTCTTTAATATGCAGAAGAACACCCTGATATGTCTGTAAAAGATTAAAGTTTTGAAGCCTGCTACAAATTTGAGTTCCTGGAATTTGTCTCTATGAGTGATTCTGATACAGATAGTCTAAGAATCATACTTGGAGAAAAACTGCTCTTAAACATCTGTTCTCAGCAGCACGGCCTGGATTTTGCCTTAGAGTTGATAGCATAGGTGGTTAAGCTAAAATCGAGGTTGGTGGCCTACATCCTTGGGTCCTGCCCTACAGCAAAGCCACTATTAAGGCACGAATGCCTTTGTGTATGTTGGGGAAAAAAAACCTCTCCCATTTTGCTAGAAGTTTACAGAAAGTCTCCTTTCCTCCAGCAGAGGTAGCTCTGAACCAGGGTGCACAGTTTGGCTAAAGGGGAATGGATTGGACTTTAACTGCACTTTCCTCCTGGACTGGGTTTGGCCTTTCCAAAGAGCCCGACCAACTGCAGGGTGTAGCCCTTTCCCCACCCCAGGGCACATAAATCAAAATGTGCATTAGAATCAGGAGTGCCAAATTATTTTACAATTAAGTGGAATTCATCTTGTCCTTCTTCTATTCTTCTTTCTTCTATTTTTCAGGGCCTAGTTTCACTGCCTTTGTGTTGCCAATCACATGTTAGTATTTTACTTGGCAGCATAATTTATATGATGTGAGAGATACATGGTAGATATGGTCTATATATTTTAGTTATTTTACTAACCTGAATCCAGGAATTTCTCAGTTTGTTCTTAGTCATTTTTTCAGGTTCTTCTTCCATCAGCCAACCTCAAATTCTTTAGGATTCAGCCTAAATCCATTTTTTCTCTAATCTCTTTACATCTTTCCCTGGATGATCGATCCATTCCCATGACAATAAGCACCATCAATATATAATGATTCAGAGATTGATAATTTAGAATCTAGTATGAGTTCTAGACTTGCGTAGTTACCTCATAGACGTTTGTATTTGAAGGTATGAAGACCAGCATGTCCAAAAGTGAATTACTGACTTCTTTCAAAACTGTACTTGCTCCATGTTGCATAACCAATTGATCAAAGTTGAAATCTGAGTGACATTCTTGATTCTTTCCCTCTTGCCCTCTCTATAAATCAGACTCTAAACAGGAAAGGGGAAAACTTATGTATTTACAGCAAAGGATATCTTATGCAGAGAGTTGGTCACAAACATGATTAAAAAGCTGAGAAGCTAAACAGAAGTTAGTGAGGCAACCCAAAAATGAGCAACAGGGCCAGGGTCTGGTGTTACGGGGGCCTAGAGGCTAGCAACATCTGGTAGGAGCTGGAACCAGAGCAAGCCAGTCTGGAGTGAACTGGAGCCACAGGTAGAGTGTTGCATCTGAATAGACGTGCTCTCTTTTCCCAGTCTCCAACCAGTGCCTGTAGCAGTGGAAGCCAACTACAGTGGGGAAAGACAGCCTTACAGAAAAGACAGCAGTGCAGAAAAGGTAACAGTGAGGAACGGATCTAATGGCACAGCCACCAATACAAACAAATATTCCTAAAATCTATCACCTTCATCCAATACATCTGTATTATTCCTGCAGGCTTCTAATATGTCCCTGTCCATGTTCCATACAGCAGCCACAGAGTAATCTTTTTCAAATGTAAATCGGGCCTGTTTCAAATGTGAATTGTCCAACTTCACTTGTTCTCTATCTGCTTAACACACATCGATAACGTAATTGCACTTCAAGTGACAAACACTTAGCCGTGGCCTGAAAGAGTCCACCTAATCTAGGACTTACTTCTCTTTCCAAACTCATCTTTAACCACTATTCGTCTCACCCAGTCCATTCCAGAGACTCCAGCTTCCTGTTAGCTTCCGGAACATATCAAGCTCTTTTTATCCTTAAAGCTATAGCAGTCTTGAATGGTTGCTGCCTTCACAGCCTTCAAAGTGGATGTGACGTCACGCCACCACCTTCGATGGCCTGCCCAGGCAACTACTTCTAAGCAGCACCTGCCTCACCACCCTGTTACTTTCAGAGCTCTTTTCTCAGTTTCTACCTATGTATTTAGTTGTTCCTATCTTCTCCTTTTAAACTGTATGCACCATGAGATTAAAAACTCATTATCTCCCTTTTATATTTTCATAATTTAGCAGAGTGTTTGGTACATTATCCCCATTCAAAAATGATGATTGAATAAACGAATGTATGAATCTAAAGAGGACATTGAAGGTGAATGGGAAACTATATTAAGAAAAAGAAAGTACAAAGATGAAATAAAAGAAAAAATCTGCATAGATGTCTAGTATTTTTGTTTTTCTAAATAGTCATTATCATAGAACATAGCAATTATAGAACTAAAGATATTAAGTGTATAACAAACTATTGAAGGAAAATTGTCCTAATTGTGTGATAGAAATCAAATAATCACACATGTTTAGGGGTATAATGAGTCACTGTTTTTTAACTTTCTGTAAAGCAGTGTTTCTGAAATTTGTTAAGCTACAGATTCTGATTCAGTAGGTCTGAACTGAGATCTAATATTCTGCATTTTTGAAAGATTTCAGGTGATTCCTGAACTGCTGGTCAAGGAATCACACTTTTGAGTAGCAAGAAAACCATCAAGTTGATGAATTGAATTTATACCAATGTTTTCCAATGTCCACACCTCTAAGCTTCTCTCCATTCTGAGCTGGAAAATAGAAACCACAAAATCAATACAGTGCAATGTTCAATTAGTCTAATCAGTCTCTTGGCCACATTTTGTTCATCTGAAATTATGGACTCAACCTCTATTAACTTTATAACAGCATTCTCTAACAGATTTTGTAGTTCAAATTTTCATCATTAAAACATTAACTAATTCATGTCTGAGGACCAACAATTAATGTACAAATCAATAATGGTAACCTTCATTTGTATAGTGCTTTATAGCTTCCAAACAACTTTCAGGTACATTGTTGTGTTTAATCCTCATAGCAATCCAAGAGGTAGCCAGGATTCATTAGCCTTATACCACAGAAGAAGAAGTTGATGTAGAGAAACATTAACTGTGATAATAATCAACAATATGTTCATAACTTTAAGTTTATAAATCACTTTAATATGCATTAGCTAATTTGATTTGCATAATGATCCTCAAAAGCAGATAAATATCTATGCTTGGTTATTGATAACATGCAGCTGCGGTGTCCCAAAACATATTTCCACACCAGTTTTGCTGCATATCTGCCTCCTTAACTACCTTTAAAGAATGTAGACTATGGAATCGAAGAATCTGGAATTGAATTCTTGCTCTATCATTCACTCCCTGTGAGACTTTAAGCAATAACTTAACCACACTGAGGCCCTGTGATCTTATCTATAAATTGGAAGAAATAACTTCCATTAGAGGGAGCCACATTCCGCTCCCCAGGTTTCCAAAAAGGCAATATCCACACCGCTCCCTAGGAAGGAATATTAAATAGTTTTAGAGCAACACCTTGAGACTATCTGCCTTTATATCCCTAATGCAGACTTCCTTTCAGGAGATAGAGATTGACTTATTTAATGGGAGAGATGGGAAGAGTCTGACACCCTTGGTCACATCCTTCTATTGGGAAGGGTTAAGTTGTTAAAGTGACTGTCCCCATTTGTTGGCCATGATATCCTATGTGCAGGACTAAAGCATTCTTCAGAATGCATTAATGCTCCTTTCTACGGATGAGGGTTTTCTTCTAGAAGTGAGTTTGGAGTCCCAAGTCTTTCAGAATCTAGACTCTGGAGGTTTTCTGAACAGAATGTTATAGAAAAGACAGATACTCTCATGAAGTTGACAAGGTGCCTTTTTCTGAGTACTTTATCTACCTGCAGGTGGAGAACATGGATGCTATTTGTAATTCCATTATCCATTTCTGCTTTCCAAATGAAAACCTGGTATTTTAATCCCTCTCAAACACCTTTATCTGCTTCTCAACTGGTTCAGTGCTTACAAGGTAGGTAAGGTGTAATCATTTTTCAGAGAAAACCCAATACCTGTTTTGAAGGGCTCTTAGGGAAACTAAAGATTTATTGTGTTGCTTTATTCATAACATCCAATTAATGGAGCTACAATTGTTAACATCCTCATCTTAACTGTTTATTGTATAGGAAAAATAAATTAATATGCCAATGCAAACAAGTGAGAAGGGAAAAAATAAGAGGAACTGAGATTATATTGGAAGTACTTCATCATTTATCAAGATGTGAGTACCAATTCTTAATTTTAGCTTAGCAAAACAAATCAACAGAACAAATTCTTTAATACAGTAGTCGCCCCTCATCCATGGGGGATACATTCCAAGACTCTTAGTGAATGCCTGAAACCACAAATATTACTGAACTCTATATACACTATGCTTTTTCCTATGCATATATTCCTATGATAAAATTTAATTTATAAATTAGGCATAGAGATTAACTAATAATAAAATAGAACAATTATAACAATTTACCATAATGAAACTTATGCTAATGTAGTCTCTCAAAGTATCTTATTAGTACTGTATTCACTTTTCTTTATCTTGTGATGTGAGAATGATAAAGTGCCTGTGTGATGAGATGAAATGAGGTGAATGGCACAGGCATCCTTTCCTGCAGTAAACGGCTCAGTGTCACTGTTTCAGGGGATCCCTTGCAGAAGTCTTCATGTAGGCTCAATGCTTTCTGGCACAACGCATTGCCATCGATGGGAACGTATTTTCTGTTCCTGTCTTCCACTCACAAATTTAATGCCTTTTCCATCTTAACTAAGCACTTATCACTCACTGTGGCTGTAACTTTTGCAGTTTGAAGTGTGACAACAAAACTAGCACAAATTTCTTCTTCCTTCTTTACCATTTCGCAGATAGAATATTTGTTCTTATTGTAGCTTTTAGCAACTCAATATGTTTTCTTTTCTTTCCTTAGTAAGTTGAATACTTTCTTTCACCTTTTTACTTAAAGGAAGCACTTTATGGCTTCTCTTTGGCATATCTGAATTGCCAGCATCACAACTTTGGCACTTTGGGGCCATTATGAAGTAAATGGCCCCAAAATAAGGGTGACTTGAACACAAACACTGATAGTGCCACAATCCATCTGATAACTGAGATTGCTGCT
>NW_012153063.1:5365806-5367045 GCF_000956105.1 Propithecus coquereli | reverse complement strand
TACAAAATACATCACATTATTTGATGTAGCGTGAGCAGGTGCTATTACCTTATCTTACAAAAGAGAAATGAGAGAAAGAAATTTAAATGTGTTATCTTCTCTTTTGGATAATATTCACATGAGAAAGAGTTGAAGAGCTGTAGAAAATTAAATTTTTAACAAATGTTTAAAGGCATCAAAAAGCTACCAAGGCAGCCAATACTTGAGGGTCCCGGCTCCCGGAGAAAAGGAAAGCACATTGAGATCGATCTAACATTTGGTGGTGCTTTGTAGCTCATGGCATTTGCTGATTGGTAACTGGCATAAGACCAAGAGGCTAAAAGGTTGAATAGAGATTTGTGGCTGAAAGCTTGGAAAACTGAGCCAAGTTTTCAGCAATCATAAAGGGATATAGAGGCAAAAATTGGAGTTTGGAGCTTTCAAAACAACCCAGATTAGACGCCAAGACGCTGGACAGAAAGGAAATGCATGAGGTAAACCCAGATTTCTGCAGCTATTTTCACAATCTCGTAGAGCATGGGACACAAAAATCAAAGTCCAGGGCCAACGAAGAAAGAGCATCCCTGAAATATATTCCAGACTCTGCGTTAAAATACTGACAGGAACCTCACATCATTTGTACAATTTTCATACACAGTGCCTAACATTCAGTAATATTACTAGGCAAACCAGAGGACAGAAAGAAAAAGTAAAAACCAAGAGAAAAACAGGCAATAGAATTGATGAATCATATATTAGAATTATCAGACTATGACATTAAAATAACTCTGATTAGTAGTTTTAATAAAAGCGATAACAGAATTTCATCAGACAGCAGGAATCTATAAAAGGTACCCAACAGAAAATTGAAAACTACAAATATGTATATAACAGAGGTTAAAGATTTAGTAGTTGAATTTAACAGATTATACACAGCATTAAAAAAAAACCATGTTAGGACTCAAAGTTTAAAACAGAATGTTCTTTCTGACAGATGTAAAACTAAGCTAAAAATAAATAGCAAAAACAAAAAAGAAAAATCTCCAATTCTTTGGCAAGCAAGTGATAAACTTTTAAATAAAGATCAAACAAGAGATTATAATGAAAATAATGAAGAATTTTGAATGGAATAATAAACATATCAAACCCTGAGATTAAATTAAAGCAATGCATAGTGGAAAACTCATAGCCTGAAAAATATGTTAGAAATAAAAGGCTGAAAATCAGTAACCTTATTAAGTATCTCACAAAGTTTGAAAA
>NW_012153063.1:5362955-5364136 GCF_000956105.1 Propithecus coquereli | reverse complement strand
AACCTGGATGAATCTCATCATGTTGAGCAATAGAAATCAGACAACAGAAGTTGTATGAAATTCATATAGCTTGGTAGATACAACTTCAACTTAAATCCATTTATGTGAAATTCAAACACAAGGCAAGCTCAGTTCTGCTGTTACATGTCAGAACAGGAGTTACTTTAGGGCAGAGTGCCTAAGAGTGGGCATGATGACGTCTTCTGGGTTACTTGTGATTTTGATTTCTTGATCTAGTTGGTGATTACATGAATGTGCTCATTTTGCCAAAATTCATTGAGCTGAGCACTTATAATACGTGCACTTTGCTGTATGTATGTTACCCTTCAGCAATAAGTATATTTTAAAAAATATGCTAAGCACTGTTATGTGCCAGGTACTATGCATGTGCATCAGGGTAGCATTTTTACCAGAACTTTTTCATTTTTGTTACTAGAACTGGGAAATATCCCACCCCTCTTCTGTGTTGATGGTGCATGTTAAACCCTAACTAATAAAAAGGGGCATTTTTAAATACATTTCAAGTGAGGGAAGGCATAGAGGATATTTTAACATAAACAACATGAAGACATGGAGAGAATGCTACTCTGGCAACAGAAAAGATTTTATTGACCCACAAATATTCCACCTATGATACCTTGTAGGTCTGTTACCACTCAGCTTGTCTAAAATAAAATTAGATAGAATTGGGTGATTGATAACTAAGTTGGAGAATTATAAGAATTGGGCTCTATGGGAAAAGAATGGAGGAGGGGTTAAAAAGAAAAGAAAATATAATCAATTCAAAGAGAGGAATTTGAGTTCACAAATGAAGACAAACACAGGCTCCCAGACCCGAGAAAGAAGAATCACCCCCACCCCCATGCTGGCTGAGGATCTTAGTGACACTGTAGCATATAACAATAAGTACTCTAAAACAACCACTGGTGAAATAAGGCTCTAGCTTATTAAATGGCATTACAAACACATTCACACACACACACACACACACACACACACACACACACACAAAGTATCATGTCAGAAATGTTGGGGTTAAGACATCTGAGTTTCAGATGCCCAGCTCAGCTTTCCAAAGTAAAAATTAAGTCAATTTTGTAGCTCTGGGACCAACATAGCAGGGCTGCATTGCTACTCATTGTGTGGTCCATGAACCACTTGTATTATCATGCAGAATCTCA
>NW_012153063.1:5350858-5353215 GCF_000956105.1 Propithecus coquereli | reverse complement strand
ATAATATTTTGTTTAAAGAGGCGGAGAAAAATATATGCAAGCTCTAATGGTGCCTGAAGTATAGCAAGAACACATCAAATCATCTGTTTATCTAACGGTTCATCAGAAACCTATCCTGACAAGGATCTTTGGAAATTGGATCCACTTTAGAGAGAATGGCAAAAGGAATTAAGGCTAAAGGTAAAATATGTCTTGCTAAGCAGGAGACTGCTTAAATTAACAAGCCAAGCAAAAAAAGGCAGTTACTAAAACAGTGGGGACTGTTCTAGACATTAATGAGAGAGCTCCAGCAAATAAGACTCCAGAGAGTTCAGAAGTAGCTGCTTTTAGTCTGCTCATGGATACAACCAAGAGAATGAAGATGTTTGCTCTATAAGTAAAAGTAGGTTTAGAACATGAGAGTTAACTGTCCCTCATACTCAAGAGTTCCAAGCCTGTTACTCACCCCAGGTGAGAGGTTTTAGCTTAGGAGACAATGCAGCAGCCATTATAATAATTTATCTTTATTACACATGTACACTAGATACTCTGCAAAGCATTTCACATGAATTTTCTCAGTTAATTCTTAGCAACCTAGTGAGGTAAGTCTTATTATTATCCCTCATCACAGGATTAGATCCTGAGGGTAATAAACTCACAGCAAATTAATAGTAGACGTAAGACTCTACTCCTAGTTTTTCACTTTTCGTTTTTTTAATTCTAAACCCTGTATTCTTAGCACTATGTAATCACTATATTATCTCTTGATACAGAAGGATTACACAATAGGCATGATGATATAAAGAGAGCTTTCATATTCTTTCTTCTTTTTGTTGATGAAAACCTATCTCACATTAAAACAGGATGATGACATTTCTCTTACACCATTCAATAACTGCCTGGCAAACAATAGCCTAGGACATTACAGTTTAATTAGTTCACGTCAATCACATGCATATTATCATCCCCCTTACAAATTGTGTCTTCATCAGTTTTCAAATTACAGCCTAATTTGCATAAACTTAAGAGAACTAGCATATTGACTACATTAAAATACAAACTACTAATATGTGTGTATGTGTGTATGCATATACGCATATTCAGAGCTTTAAACCATAAAGTTTAGCAAGCTCAATCTTAGCTCACTGGTATCTTTGACATTCCATTGGTGTTTGTCTATTGTAATGGAACTGCTTCTTCCTGACCACTTTCACACAGGCAGACAGAAGCCCACTTTTTTCCACGGCACCTGACAGTGATGCTGTCTGAATGCCTTGTTCTATACCTAAATGATAATTTAAAGAGCAGATACCTACACCATAAACTCGAGAGTTATAGAGCTGCACTCTCACCTTGCCATGGTCGTAATAGTGTAAAGCATATTAGAGGAAAACAAAGCCTTTTGAAAAAATCAATTCCCAGTTGTCAAAGCCTGTATTTTGAGGAAATTTGTAAGTAAATTCTAAGACCTAGTAATAAGTCACTGAAGCAAAAGTCCAACGTCTCAGTTCAGACAAGATCACATAGAAGAACAAAGGATCCCAATTGTGGCAATTGTAACCACACCAATTAACGGTTATGACTAGTTCCCTAGTAAAGAGTAACAGGAGACCACTTGAATATTTTTCATAATTGATTATAACATATGCACAGTAAACTCAGTATTGTTCATATTATACACTGTGCATCTAGTCATTCTCAACAAATCCTATTGTCTTCCCTATAAATTCCACAGGAAAGGAACATTCTCACGTAAGAGTAAACAGTGTTGAATCAGGAAGGAAATACTTCTGTCACAGCGTGGTCCAAACTGGGTACACAGCGTATCTCACAGAAGGCAGCAGTCACCTGTACGATGTAAAACATGTCAAGTGTTTCTAACCTGAAGATCAGAAACTTTTGTCTTTAATAGATCTGTAGACTTCTTGAAATTACTGTATACGTAAAATGTATGTGTATGTGCATTTTTCTGTAAAGAATTTTTTGGCTTTCATAAGTTTCTCAGAAATACCTGTGACCACCAAAAAGGTTAAAGACTACTATACATAAGCATGATACATAAGCATGTATACGCCACTTTAAAAGGTAACATTGAAAAGCAAAGAGCCTCTCACTTGCCATCTGAAGTAAAAAACCTGTGGTAAAATAATTATCAAGTAATATCAAGTATTCACTAGGGGAAAAGCAAAAAAAAAAAAGGAGTAATACTCCAGGAATAAACAAACAGTCATAGAGAAAACAGCCTTTTCCTCAACAATGTCTAGAGCCATTAATATAACAATGCTATATAATTCTCAGATTTTCTGGATGGTATTTAAAGGGAAATTAGTCACCTAAAACTTGGAAGCAACAAACAAGCAGGAATAACAATGAATGTA
>NW_012153063.1:5347903-5349397 GCF_000956105.1 Propithecus coquereli | reverse complement strand
ACATGGAAGGGAAACTACTGAAGTCGTGGGCTGCAAGATGTTTAAATGATCATTTTGATGGATTGCTGGAGGTTGAGTGTGGACTATCTTGAATGTGAGAAATACTAGGGGCCAAAAGTCTTCAAAGGGATGCTGCATGTTCATGGGTTTTATATGCAGGGACCTCACCAAGTTTTCATGATGAAGATCCAAAAAGGATTACCTTGTGGTTTTTGCAAAAGAGAGAAAGTGTAATCATTGTAAAATAAGTCCAGATTTTTCATAACACAGACCTACTCTCCAGGGAAAAAGACTTTGCCAGAGCCTTAATCTAGCTATGGGAAGAGCATTTTTTTCCATTCTAGACCCCTCTAGTCTTCATGTCTAATCTAAAAGAGAAAACAAATCTAAATCTATACCACTAGAAAAAATTAGAGGTCACAGCTCAGAAACAGGTCCACTAAAAATCATAAGAATAAAGAACATTTTTCCCTTCCCTACACCTTACCACTATAACTACAAGGCTGAAGTATGACAACAGTAGATTATAGCTGAGAGAGCTGCAGAAAATCTCTTTGAGGAGAAAAACTTAGAAAAATTCAAAGTCAAAATAGTAGATATGAATCCAACTATTAACATATCAATAATCTTAATGTGAATGGTGTAGATGCACCAATTAAAACAGATCAGAGTAAACTAAATTCTATCTATAAGACAGCTATCTACTCTATACTACCTATAAGAAACAAACTTTAAATATAAAAACACAGATAAAAAAGTTAAAGTGTATACTATACTAACACTAATAAAAAGATAGCCGTAGAACTGTATCAATTTCAGACAAAGCCAATTTCAGAAGAAAAATTATTGAGGATAAAGGAGGCTATTACATATTGATGAAAGGATCAATTCTCCGAGATGACATAAAAGTCATTAACATGTGTGTGCCTAACAACAGACTGTCAAAATATGTGAGGCAAAAACTTGAATTGAAGGGAGAAACAGACAAAACCACTATTATTAATATAATTGGAGAATCAATACCCCTCCTCCTTTCACTAATCGACAAATCAAGCAGTCAAAAATCAATAAGGAAAAAGTTGATCTTAACAGCCCTATCAGTCAACTCAATCTAATTGGCATTTATACAATACTCCATCCAACAACAGCAGAAAACATTCTTCTCAAGCTCCCAAAAAACATTCACTTTTATAGACCAAATTATAGGACATAAAATACACATTAACAAATTTAAAATAGAAATAATACAAAATATGTTCTCAGACCACAGTGGAAATAACCTAGAAATCAATAGTAGAAAGATAACTGATAAATTGCCAAATATTTGGAAATTAAGCAACACACTTCTAAGTATCATATGGATTATAGAATAAATCTCAAGAGAAAATTTATAAATATTTTGAACAAAAGTGAATATATAACCTCTCAAAATTATAGGATGAAGTGAAAGCAGATCTTAGAGGGAAATTTATAGCATTAAAGGCATATATTGAA
>NW_012153063.1:5346872-5347259 GCF_000956105.1 Propithecus coquereli | reverse complement strand
CATTTATCAAGGGCTGAAAAGTTAAAAGCCAGAAGGAAGGCAAAATTTTAAAAATTGTGTTCAAAGATGGGTATACATGTATATGTGTATATATATATATTTAAAGAAATGAGAAGCATAGTACTACTATTACCTTCTTAATAAGTAAGATGTTCTCCCAGTTGAATTTCATTACACAGATAAATCCTGGACAATTGGCACAGATTAATACAGAGGCTGAAGCTGAAACTAAGAGCTGCTTTCTGTGCCCATTTTTTTCATCCCATCCCCATTCCTCCAAATTGTCCACCCACATCTCCTAAATAGTAAATTTCCTACTTTGGCCTGTGATTAGAAGTAAGATTGTAGGTTTCAAATATATGAAGTGGGTTCTTGAAACGTGGTTTT
>NW_012153063.1:5344986-5345307 GCF_000956105.1 Propithecus coquereli | reverse complement strand
TTTGGATATTGATGCCTATTTTATAGGTAATTATAAAAAGGCAATTGACATGGTATTTGGTATAAGGAGTTCAATAAATATTATATAGGAATTATTAATTTCATGTCTCCCACACTATAAGCAATATCAAAAGGACATATATAAGATGAACAGATGAAGTAAAGAAAAAAGGGAACGAAAAGAGTTGTTAAAGATTTAGGGACACATTAATAAGCAAGTTGAACCTTCTAAAACTGAGCAGTGCCAACTTCGAAGTAGAGAGAAGACAGTACGCTCCTGCAGAAAGGAAATAGCAGAAAGAAATGGCCCTGTTTCTACTTA
>NW_012153063.1:5331236-5342986 GCF_000956105.1 Propithecus coquereli | reverse complement strand
ACACATGATAGATTAGTTGATGCAAGATGTTGGCCAACTGTTCCTCATCTCCACTGAGTACTGACTGAGGAAATATTTTAAAATGCAGCAAATTTAACAAAAATTGAAGGAATGTTTTAGGAAACTTTTTATGGTAGGGTGATTGATAACATTTAAAAAGCTAATTATAAAAACCATGAAGGTTTCTTTCTCAAGAAGTGTGTTATATATCAGCATAGAGACTAACTCTAATGTTCAATTACTTGAAGGCTAGTACTTACCCACTAATGCTACAGTTTTTCCTATCAGACAAAATTTATTGTAGTTTACAATGAAAAAATGGATTGACTTCAATTATCAACTTTTTGAGATGCAATCTTAGTGTTTCACTTTTGGTATTACATGGCATATATTTGTAACCCACCTGCTTTTTTAGTAACTAGGTGGGGGGAAATACTTTACAAAGCCACACAAAGCCTTACATCACCTGCCCCCTTGCCCACTTTGCCTTCATAATCTCCCATTAAGTCCCCTTCTCCCTCAGTCCTCTCCAGTCATACTGACCTCTTTGCTATTCATAGAATACACCCGCATTGGCTGTTCCTTCTCCCTGGCACTCTCTTACCCATGTATTTGCATGGCTAAACCCCTTACTTCTTTGAGGAATCTGCTGAACTTTTATGACTTTCTCATGAGGTGATCCCTGGTAACTCTACCTAATACTAAAATCTGCTCCCTCTATCACCACCCCCAGACACCCACATTTCTCTTTTCCCTGCACTTCTTATATTTTTTTTCTTATAACATTTGGCACTTTTTAACATACATTTACTGATCATAATACAGTTTGATGTTTTTCCCACTAGATTATCATTCTCCACACATTTAGGAAACTATCTGTTTTGTTCATTGAATTATAGGTATTCCAAGTGTCTAGAACAGTATCTTGTACTCCTTATATGAATGAATGAATGAGTGAATGAAAGAGATTCAATTGAGTTTGCTAAAATTGTCACTGGATATCTGATTATATATCATTCCAAAATGACTTGTCTGCCATTATCCCATAACCTATAGTTCAAGTGCAATGAATTGCAGGCATGAGAAATAGATAGCAAAGCTGGGTGCTGTGTCTCACACCTGTAGTCCCAGCTACTCCGGAGGCTGAGGTAGGAGGATCACTTGAGGCCAGGAATTAGAAACCAGCCTGGGCAACATAGCAAGACCTCATCTTTTTAAAAGAAATAATAAATGAAAAAGAAATAGATGGACACACACCCACGCAAACAAAATGTAGGTGTCCGGGGACAGAAATATAATGGCAGGTACTGCAATATAAGTTTTGTAGAGACTTGCAACCCCCAACTACCACCTTAGAATTTTGTGCATTATAATATTATATTTACTAGTGGTTCTTGATACCATTAATCTCAAATATTGTGATCACTAATTGGCAAGTCAAAGGAGAAAATTATTTTAAAACTTGGAACTTTTGATTCAAAGAAAAGTATTTGTAAGTTTGACAAATAGGAATGATGCTAAATTGGGTTAAGCTACTTATCCCTTGCCCTCTACACCCTTCTTTAAGTCACATGATTTACTGAAATTTTCTATAATTCAAGAAATAAGGTAAATGCTTTGTGTTGATTATCTCTGGTCGGCTAGTAATTATCGTGAAATAGACATTGTTATACTATTTTACAAGAGAAAAAAGATTCAAAAAGGTTAGCTACATTCTCCAAACTCACACAGCTAAAATGGAAAAGAGCCTGGATTTAAGCCAAGATTGTCTGGCTATAAGACCCCTGTTCTTTGTACTAAAGCAAGCTGCCTGCCTTACTTTTTATTTTTTCTGCCACTGCCTGAGAGGAGAGTCTTTGTTACAGGTCATCAGTTCAACCGGTAATTTGGCCCCATGGCAGCTACCACGAGAGGGAAGACAGGGATGTGGGGAAGAAATCTGAAAACCCTCCGACCCCTCTGCCCATATCACATCATGTGTTTTTGCAAGACTTTGGATCATCAAATCAGTGCCTTCTTCACTCTCTCTGCACTCTGAACTTTCAGGCAGATTATTCAGTGCTCTGAGCAAAAAAATATATCGAACCATGAGACATGTTTGGTGAATCAAGCCTTTGGACTATAGCATAGCTTGTGGTTTTTTGCCCTAGCTGGAAAGTATTCTATTTGTTAAATTTTGTTCCAAATTGACAATATGGTCTCATTGAATATAAATTGACATTTCAAAACCATAAAATAGCTTCCAGAACATTACATATAATCTCTATACAGAAGTGTTAATGTCAGATCTTTGTGCCTTTAATTTTTTCATCCTTGCCCCTCACTCATCACCCTGACACTCACTGGTGGAGCCCAAGACTCAAGCAGTGAAGTTCCCTTAACTAAACATAATTAATCCATTGACTTATTAGTTAATGAATTAATCACTCGTTCATCTTCACTTCCTGCCTAGGAATATCTGAGGCACAATAAAAAAGAAAAGCCAACAGATATTTGAATTTTCAGTATAATCTCAATTTAATCAAATAGTGGTTATTGAAAAACAGCTATCTCATTTACGAGTGAATGAAGGCAATATGTGGTCTCTGCCTTCAAGGTATTTATGGTTTATGAATTGCGGAATTTAAAGTCAACTGTATAGCTACCCTCCACTATATGTTATAGTTGGGTGATGTGGATAAGTGAAGTGACTTTTTTAACATCTATAAATATAATAGTAGCAATTATAAAATAGAGATATCATATACACTTCTCAATGTTGTAAAGTTGTAGCAAAGGATAGACGAGCCTGCACATTTGAAAACATGCAGCAGAGACACCTGCCTTCACTCTAAACGTCACATACTCCACATTTCCCAGCAACACTTGCAATTAGGCAGGGCCATGTGACTATTTCTTGCCAATGGTTTATCAGAAGTATTATGAGTCACATCCAGCACAAACCATTTAAGAAGTGGAGTTTGACACCATAGCATTTTCCCTTTGGTAAAAATAGAGGCTTTGTCTTTGGATGGCAGAGCCATGAGATGGGGCACCTAAATCACTGAATAGGTAGAAGATCCATAGCAACATTTTCATGTGTGAGATATAATAACCTCTCGTTTGTTAAGCTACTAAGAATTTCGTTTGTCACTCCAGCGTAAGTATAGCCTTTCTTGAAGAACAGAAATGGTCTGGACTGGTGAAACGTTGTGAATACTCAAGTTTTTGCTGAAAAATTATTCCAAGAACATTCCATTCTTCAAGATGTTCTGAAATTTGGTGCTAGATTATGTCATCAAAACTGCAATTGGAAACTTATCAGGAATGGAGGAGTTGTGGTTGATGTTGGATGAGATTTCATGAGGTGGAATGGACATGAGAAAGTTATTTGTTCAGGCAAGGAAAATTACATTAACAAAGGTTAAGATGGGCTGGGATGAAAATGGTTAAGTTTTTGGTAGTGAGATTTGCGTGCTTTGAGCAGATAATGTGAGTTGTGGCATGTTACAAAATCATGAGATAATGAATATGCTTGAAAACTAGGCAGCACTTTAGTTTTCACTTAAAGGCCAATAGAAAGCCAGAAGAGATTGTGAACCCGTTAACAGTTGGGCTTTACTACTTATAAAATACTAGTCAGGGCAGTTGTTCTCAACTTTGGCTGTGCATTAGAATCACGTGAAGGACTTTTAAATGATGCTGGGCCCCTCCCTTTATTCCTGATTTAACTTATAAATCTGGGCATCAGTGTGCTTTTATACCTGAGCAGGTTGATTCTACTTAATCTGAATTACAACCACCAATCGGAGGATCTTGTCCTCTAGGCAGCCAGTTGTGAGGATGATACAGGACACTCTTTTAGGTGTGATAATACCAAGACAATTCTGCTTATTTTACTCAGGGGTTGAAATGGGAGTGATAATGGGGAAATAACACTCTGGATCTTTTCTGTGCCATTTTCGATTCCCCAATATTGGAGAAAGGACAAACTGCATTAGGGGCACTTCTATTCTTTTCTCCATTTTTGTTTTCAAAAACTCATACTCTACAAATTCTAGGTTTTCCAGTATGAGAGGAGAAGTAGGGTCATACAAATTTTTCACTATTCCATCTCACTCACCAACCCCAAATTTTAAGTCCTGGATTTAACCATCATATTAAACACTGGAAATTTAAATATTAATAATTTGGTTCGGTTATTTCTAAAAAGTTATTCGTACCTCCAAGTGGTTTGACAAGGCTTTCTGCCTCCTATATATATTTTTTTAATTCTGTAGCATACTGAAAATTATAAGAGGTCCAATCACATACACGAATTAAGTTGTGCCAGTATAGTGTTTTCAATCATTTATTACACAACTTCTTGTTCCTTTTCTTTCCTGCACTCCCAACAGGCACCCAAACACATATTCTAGATTATGCACACAATATTTGAGGCTGAATGTGCTTTAAAAAAACATGAACACTAGTCAGCTTTTTCAAAACATATAGACTTCAGCACAATGGAATATTTTCTCAGAGACTTTTATGATGGTGGTGATCAATTTCTTAAAAGGTTAACAAAACTCCCTTTGGATTTTTAACAAAATTATCCCAGTCATCAGAAGTTGTACAAGCCAGAGATTCCAGTATGTTCAGCTTCATAATTTTGTGGAAAATTTTAAAAATAACTGAGTACCTCTTACATAATGACATTTATTTAGTCCATGCACTAATATGTTTGTGTGTTTATTGAAGAGAGCTTTTTGTTTTATTCTTTGTTTGTTGGCTTTGAAATACTCTCTGCCCCCATAGGAAGCCATTTCGATCAAAGGAAGCCACTCTCCAAAGAGCATGGAACTGCTGCAATATTTATAAAATCTAAAACCTCTACTCTTGATCTTTTTAATAAAGATCCCAGAGGAAGGTGTCGAGGCTAATAAAGAAGAAAGGGAGAAGGGAAAGCAACTTATAAAAGAGTCTAACAGTGTGCTCTCAGCAGACTGCTAAAATGTAAACAGAGTGGTGATCAATAACAGACTCTGTTTCTAAATTAAAGTCTTAAAATGCATATTAATGAATGTTTTTTGAAAAAGCATATTATATTGAGAATGGCACTTAGGCACATGGAAGCTACTTTTATTTTAGATTGAGCTTCCCATTCAGCTGAGTTTCCTGAGTAGAAAATACTTGCCTAGTTAGTGGGTAGAGTTATATGGTTCATTTTTTAAATAATTGGAAAGATGATTTGAAAAAAAATACTCCAAACATAAACAGGTCAAAATGTGGCTCTCGGCTCATTCCCAAAGGGTCTCTTAGAAAGATTCACAGATGCTCAGTTTTATAAGGCCACCTGCCATACTGATGAAAAGGATGGGATCGCTTTGAATAGCAAGGGAAAAGCGCCAACCTCCTGGAAATGAGCATGAAAAACTGAAAAGATGAGAATTCAGTGTCTCGATTCTAGGAAAAGTAAAGCACATTTCGTGAGTCCAAGAAGAAACGAATTTAGAATTGGCCTAATTCAAATGAAATATTCTTCTGAGGTCAATAGCACAGTAAACCCTATCTTTCTTTTATCAAGTAAGTGGCTCAATGAATGTGACGAAGCATAAATTAAAAGACAGGAAAGTTTTAAAGGATGAAGCTGGTGAGTTGGTAGGTCACACAGGCTGTTGTCATGCAGGCTGGTGGCTTTCAGACTTTGTAAAGGTACTCAGCTACCTCCCTGCCCTGCACCTCCTCCATCCTTTTACCCAAAGTAAAATGCTTTGTAGAACTAAAATATATAAAAGGATAAAAGTAGAACTACTCTGGTTATGCAGGGAAGGACAGAGTTAGGAGGGCAGTGAGAAGGCAGGAATGGCTTAAATTCCCCCTCTGAGCCCTGCCATCACCCACACGGATCTGAGTCTCTTCAGAGAGCCATTTGAACACTACTTAAATGGACAATGGTGAGTACTTGAAAGTTTTAAACAAAAGATGAGCATGTCCAGATTATTATAGATGCCAAACATCATTCTAACATGGATAAAGAAGATGAAGTGGAGCTTGTGAGTTTCAGGGCAGGGAATGAATTGGAAGACTATTGCAGTTGTATGGAGAAAGGCGAAAAGACCTAACTAGGAAAGGTTCATCAAAATGGAGCAGAGACGTATTTGGGAGTTGCCAAGACTTGATTGATTAGACATGGGAAATTCAGAGGTAATGAGGATTCAATAATATATGCTAAGTTAGTTTCAAGTGCCATGACTGGGTGGGGGTATAGAGAATGTAGGAGGGACAAGTGGGTGTCCAAGGGGAAAAATTTGTTTTAGTTATCACCAGATTGGATGCTTGAGATATGTAGCTGGCAATGAAATACATGAGTCTGAGTCTTGAAGGACAATTCTAGTCTGGAGATTTCTATTTAGGGTAACTAACACAGGTGATAACTAAAACCATACCAAAGCAATAGACAGGAAAGAAGAATCTATTTAGATTTGAAATCTATGACCAACAATACTTAAAGGATGGATATATGACAGATCCAGAGAAGATACTGTGTGAGAAATAAGAACAAGGAGAATGTCCTACCAAAGAAACCACAGGTTACAATTGGTCAATGAGTGAATGGAAGGTTAAAAGGAACCCATACTACCACCAATAGGGCAGGAGAATAAAAAAGAACAATTGGATAATGGAAGAAGACTTCTAAGTCGAGTGGTCTAACAAAACAATGTCTGGCAAATAGTAGGTATATAATCACTATTTCTTGAGAGAATATGTGAATTAAATGACTTTTGGAATGAATGAATTAAATGAGTGGGCAGAATAGCATAACAAGTAGGGCTCAATTAGAGAAATCTAAAACATGCTTATAGTGACTATGTTACTTTTATGTTCATCAAGCTACTTCAAATCCTTTGGGAAATTGAATGAGAAATTATTTAATCAATGAGGAATCCTTATAACATTCAAATTTGCCACGAGTCTTGCCACATTTCCTCACACTGGCACTAGTAAGGAAGGGGATGGGGAAGGAAGGGAACTGAGCTAACATTCACTTACTGAGAACACTTTGCTTGCATTATTGTGTTTGATCTTCAAACAACCCTGTGAGACAAGTATCATTATTTCATCATCTTACAAATGAGGAAACTGAAGTTCAGAGGGGTTAAGTGATTAGCCTGAGGTCTCGCATCATTATTTATATGGTATTATTCTCAGCTATCAAAATCAGCTGCTATAAATACTGTATAGAAGAAGAAAATAGGTCTGTGAGTGCAATTTAAAAACCATTCTGACTGGAGAAATGAAGTAGCAATAGAATGTGCTTAGAAAAACAGCATGGGAGGCAGGAATTCTTTAAACACTGCAGTATATACAGGATGAGAGTGTAGGCTCTGGAATCAGCTTGCCTGTGAACTATGACCTTGGGCAAGTTATTAATCCTCTTTATGCCCCAATGCCTTTATCTGACACATGGGCATTAGAATTCTTCCTCCCTAATGCATGATATAATGTATGCAAAATACTTATCACACTGCCTTCCCTGTAGTAAATTCTTAATTCATGTTAGATATCTGTATCCTTATCACTGGTATCATTATTATCACTTTCTTATCTTGTACTAGAATGAGATAAAGAGGAAAATTACAACTGTGACATTCTCTTTAAAAGTGTTTGGAGATCCTATAGTAAAAAAGTGCAAAAAATGAGGAAACAAAACCTTTTCTCAAGTATGTTCTAAGCAGAATGACTCCAGGGGTAGTCTCCTGGGTGAAAGATGCATGTTGACTGCCAAAGGGGATGAGAGTCGAGCCAGATTTATCCAAGATCTATGCCTGAAACCCATGAAAGGACAAAAATAATTTCCCTATTTATGTTATAGAGATTGTGGAATGAAAACATCCTTGAGCTCTGTAGCTGAATGATAAGGTGACTTGATTTGGAACAGTGGATATTCATAACACAGGACAGGCAGCCATGCTGACAGAGTGATGCTGCTTCTAAAAGGTATACCCTGCTGTGGAATGAATCAGCCCTCTTGTAGAAAATGTTTTTCTTCTGAGGTGAAAATGCCAAGGAAGAGAAGGCAATTCTATTTCTCTGGATGTTCTAAGAGAATAACTCTCCTTGAAAAAGTGACACGAGCACTCCACTGCTCTAAAGTTAACCACTGAATTCTTTAGCTTGACCCTGCTGCATACATAGCCTCCCTTAATGCAGCTACTCGTTTCTGGATGAATTCAGTCCTGAAACAGGGGTTTACATGCTGAAGATAACACTTGCCCCTCATAACATCGGTGGCACCAGTTAAATGAAGTGAAGAGAGGATTTGATTCTAGAAACAAATCCACGAAAGCACCGTGATATTCTGGAGGAAATCAGGAGAACAAAGTAATTTATCAAGCACACAAGCTTGGCCTTTGAGTGCCAACGTTTGCAGAGACCATGTCCTCTAATGGAAACAAATTCCTTAAAGGATACCTATGGGAGTCCAACAGCACATAAAAGTAAAATATAGCTGAGAGCTAGAAATGATGAAAAGATGACCTGTGGCCCCTGGGCATAGCTTCAGTCTAAGGAAACATTTTATTAGCTTGGAATAAAAAGAACAGCAAACGATTTTCCCTCCCTCATTTCTGTTCTTAATACCTCTGAGTGGAAATATCATCTATGGACAGTGAAGAGAAATACTACAGACAAGCATAATTGATTGGAAGAGTAAGATTGAATTATGTGTAAAAATGTAATAAAAATGGATATAAATGCAATGTGGCCCTGGACAAAACTATGAGAGGAAATACTAGTAAATTATTGTGCGGAAAAACCTAGGCACTAGCCTCTGTCTAGGACTGAATCTCAGCTTCGTCATGTATTATTAGCAGTATGCCTTTAGGTGAGTCATTTAACTTCTGTCAAGCTCGGTTTTTTCATCTGTAAAATGAGAATTACATTGGTACCTACGTCGTGGCGGCCAGATGAAGAAAAATGTTTTTCCTTCTTCCTTAACTGAGTTTTTTGTAGGGCTCACAATATGCTTCGTGTTTTCATCTTTATGTCTCCAACTCCTAATAGTGGCTGGCACATAGTAGTGGACACTAAAATCTTTGTTGAATAAATAAGGAGCAAATTATTCCTTTCATGTAACCACTGAATAACATAAGAGTTTTCTTATAATATACCCAAATTTATGTATTAAATGCCAAACAGAATCAAGAATAGTTTACGTGATCTTTAGCCTGAATCTCTGAAAGATTATTAAATAAAAAGCATAAAAATTGTAATCAAATCTTGGTAAGCCATAAAAAAGAGGGATAGGAAAGAACTGTTTATTAAAAATAGTTTAACATGGGAAAATCTAATGGACATTCTAAAATCACATTGTTCCTTAGTGTTATTAGCTATATAAAATTAGGCTGTCAAATACTGCTTTATGAATAGTCAGTAAGGAAGAAAAAGAATCACAAGGGACAAATCACTGTCATTCACAGAAGACTACCTGGCAGACTAAGAATTAAGTTCACTCTTCAGGGCATGCTATCTTCAGCTGTTATAAATATGCTGGAATGACTCTGTCAGCAGGCTCAATAAAGAGGCTGCCTTCGCCAATATGGTGCTTGTAAGGAGCAGTCTGTTGCTCAGAGGGAAAGGGAACAAAGACATTTTGTTTCCAATTATTGTTACTTTGCCTTTTAAGCTAAAGCTGAGCAATTTCATGACCAGTAGGACAGGATTCTGAAGAGTAGAGTAACTAAACAAAATCCATCTAATTAAATGCCATTTGGCTAAGGACAGAGGACATCCAGAGTCTAGTTTAGAACAAGTTGTCTCTACATGGAGTCAGTAGCTTAGCATTTGGGGTTAGAAAACATCCTTCCATTTGCAGACTACTCCATTGCCTCTCTGAGCCATGTTTAGGCCTTAGCTACCTACGAATTTTCTCAGGGGCTCACCGACTTATATCTTCAAGATATGTCATAAAATAGAGCTCTTCGTTATGATCATAGTCTTTTGTAAGTGATACACAATAGAAATTTTCTGATCTAATTTTCTGCATACTGTTCTAACCAGATACAATTTTATTTACTTGCATACTTCATTTAAGAATCTCAGATTTACATATTCAGCTTACAGGTTACCAAAAATCAGAAAGTTGGTTTATAGTCTGTGTTCAGAAAAATCTCAAGATTTTCTTTGTCAAATCATAACAGTGGCATAGCAGTGCAATTTGAGTAGAGTTAATCTGCAGCTATCTTTTTAGTCCTCATTCCAAAATCACAGAACCTTCTGAAGCTCTGAAGTCTAAAACTCTAGGGACCAGGGCAGGAAGTAAATGATGATACCTGGTCAAGTGAGCTCTATGGACCACTGAACTTTGTCATATAAATGAGAACACAAAATATCAAAGATCATACTCTTACAGTCATTTGTGGGCTATATGACTACCATTGTTCTAGAATCTTCCATTGGGAGCTACTGAACTTTAACTACCTTGGGAGCGGTAAACCCCTGGGTGCCTCTGTGGAGAGTCAAGGGTCTTCACATCCAAATGTAAACAAAGCATTGTTAGAATGAATAAATATCTCTTGTATACTAATTTTCCAAATGTATACTAACACTAATAAATACACCAATTTATTTAAAATACTTCCTTAAAGCATAATCTCTATTATATTTTTGACATTAATTGATTCTAAAAGTTAAACTGATAACAAGATCTGCAAAAAAATATTAAAAAGTGGTCCTCTCAAAGAGGAAGCTTCTCCAAAGAGAAAATGGTAAATTTAATAAAAGCATAAAAATGGATAGGAAAAATGTTGCTACTAAATTTTTAGCCCAAAGACGAAATCTGGAGTTACTGAAGCTTATTTTAGGTGCACTGAAACCCACCTACCTTCCTACAGTGCCAGTATTCTGCCATCAGATACATATTATTCTGGTTCTCTAATTAGCACTGTGACATTTTTCTCCTTATTCTTCCTTTATATAATAGCTAGATCTAAACGCTAAACTTGCCAGTCTTCTATCATTGCATAAGTTTTATGAGACACTCAGTAAGCCATTACTCTTGATTATTCAGTCTTTTTGTTTCTTCTATCACCTTGTATCTATAGAGATCTTAGTCATAGATGGGTGGATTATGCTGACATGTGGGATTTTTAAAAATATTTAACTTGTGATAGGTAGAATGGCCTACACTTTTTAATATCTGAATATATTCTCCAAGTCTGACTCAATTCCCCAAGCAGTAGAGAGGTATAATCTAAACACTTCAGGTAGAAATGATTAATTTACATAGAAAAAAATATTTCTTGCTAAGAGCATCTGAAATGATTTATACTGTACTCACTTCTCCGTGAGACAGAATGCTTTCCTCTACTAACGACCTTCACATTATGGCAGGGATCATACTATTAACTGTTCTTTAAGAGAAGAAATGTAGTCTTTTTTTTCCACTTTACGTTGTGTCACTCACCATCCGGCATAACTGGTTTATTGTAAATACTCATTAGTCTTTGCACGAATAAATGAATGAATTATGTCAGCAAATTAGTGACTCAATGAACTCATTTTCGCCTGAAGTAATTAGCTCAGTAATGAAAACAAGGTATAGATTAGGATAGAGGAAAGGAAGCTTTAGAATCCATACCTCTATCACCTTTTCCTCAAAGTCATTTAAAACAAATATGCGGGCCGGGCGTGGTGGCTCACACCTGTAATCCTAGCATTCTGGGAGGCCGAGGCAGGAGGATTGCTTGAGCTCAGGAGTTCGAGACCAGCCTGAGCAAGAGCGAGACCCC
>NW_012153063.1:5329029-5331046 GCF_000956105.1 Propithecus coquereli | reverse complement strand
AAAAAAAAAAAAAAGAAAGAAAAGAAAAGAAAAACCAACAAATATGCGATCTAAGTTAAAAATGGTTTGCTATCTTTCTAGGCAAACCTTGCTTCCAGGTAACTCTCTTGACATATCCTTCCAAGACGACTACACCCCAACCTCAAGCTTGTCTTCTAATAAAATTGTAGAATTGCAATTGAATCAACTAAACCAAATGCATAATTCGTCATTTCATTTTCCTGCCAAATATTTTTGTCAAAATTTCCAAAATTCTATACAAACCAACCACAGCATTACCTTTCTCATTAGAATATAAGCTTCACAAAGATGGGATCTTTGGTCATTTTGGTGAATCATATATCCCAAGCACCCAGAACAGTGCCTGGCATATAATAGACATTAAATAAATATTTGTCGCATTTGCTAATGTTCCATCTACCACACTTGAACACACCCATAACCTTTGATGCTTTGTGCCATTGTATCATTTTCTGCCTACATTTATTCATTGCTACCTGACTTGATACCTTTTTTTCCAGTTATATTTTCCTTACTCAAAAGCCATTTTAAAAAATACTATAATGGATACAGTGCAGATATTTAGTCATTTATTGAATGTAAGTATGAAATAATCATATACATCAGCATTTATACTTTGTAAAGCACTTCTATATATGTCATAATCTTCATAACTATTTTGTAGAGGAAGGTCTTATTTTATCAATATTCAGAAAGAGAAACTGAGGCTCATAGAGGCTGACTTGCCCAAAGTACACACAGCCAATAAAAGTTTGACCCTTTCCATACCTCTTTCCCTTGGAAATCTGCTTTCCATCTAGCACTTTAGGTCCAAATGCATTCCACAGAGTTGTATATGTGAAGTTAAAAACATACTAAAGAGAGATAAGGATATGTCTCCTGTTTGCTGCCATAGATTGCTGTGTGATAGCTTTAATCACAAAACAGATAAGTAAAATGAAAGACTGAAGAACAAGCCTTAACCCCTTTAGAAACAAGCCCTCCAGTGTAACAAATCTATGTGCAGTAAAATTTGGAAATCTGTGCAGAAGGTAGGGAAGTGTGTAATGGCACAGGTGGACGATCTTTCAAAGTGAAAGAGATAATTGTAATTCTGCAGGGATGCAAACCCTCCAGACCATGTGGCAGCTGCTTTTGAGACCTCTGTTACACTCTGCTCTGCATGCCCCTGAAGTCAGTGGGGGAAGGAGGGCTTCTTTCCTTTCTCACTAATCATCCTTGACATCCAGTTGGCACACCCATCAGAGATAGTCTATTTGCAGGTTTCTAGGTCAGCCTGGCACTGTGTGAGGAGAGTGCCAGTATTTATAGGTAGCCTAAGGTTGTCATTAGAGTTACTTTGCATAATTTTGGGAGCTCTGGGATACCTATGCTGTTCCCTGGGATTCAATTTGCAGATATGTTCCTGTGTCCTTTGAGGGAGGTAAATCGAACCTGAAGTTAAAGAAGTAAGTTTTAGGACCCCTATTTGCATGGGCCCATACCCAGACCCTGGGAAGAGTTCTAGTAATATCTGCAGAGTCTTGTATTTTATAAAATTTACAAGAACAGCTATCTTTATCTATTCCATCTATTCTTCAATTATATCTCCCCTTGTATCTGGAGCACTGGAGTGGTGCTGACGCATTTTAGAAAGGGCTAATGGTGGACTAAATTGGAGATACATTAATTTGGGTTAAGTGGGATGTATTTGTGTAGTTTATAGTCACTTCCTTGTATAGTTAAATTGTTGCTAACAAGATTACCCAACTAGCACGTGTGAGAGATGGGACTCAAATTGAGCTTTGTCTGACTCTAATGCTAATGAATTTAGAACTACATCATATTGCCCTTCACATATTTGGTGATCTGCCAATAAGCATTGGATTCTTTAATATAAATAAAAAGAGCGGCCAGGCACAGTAGCTCACGCCTGTAATCCTAGCACTCTGGGAGGCCCAGGCGGGAGGATCGCTTGAGCTCAGGAGTTCGAGATCAGCCTGAGCAAGAGAGAGAC
>NW_012153063.1:5306527-5327459 GCF_000956105.1 Propithecus coquereli | reverse complement strand
AAAAACAAAAAACAGCCCAGGTGTGATTCTGAGGGAAAAGTGCCAGAACCTACCAGAGATTCCATGATAAGAAGTTGTAGAGCAAAACAAGGAAGAGGAAGATTTCCACAGAGATCAAAGCCCACAGAATTTGGAGCACCATGGAAAGTGGCTCAGGCAAATCCTATCCAAAAATACCACCTACTGTCTTAGAGATTAAACTGGGTGTCCTGGTATAACTAATGCTATTAAGACCACAGGGCTGGGGAAAGAGAAAGGGTTTCAAAGACCTCCATCTCCTCTGTCTACAAGAAACAATTTTCCCATAAACATAGTACCCCACCACTACAGCCTACTAATAATGAGCAGTTGAGAAAACCAACACACTAACAATATCTATAACCAAGGTATCAATCCAGAATCTAGACACCACCCATCAAAGTACACATAAGCAAAGCCAAAGGTCCTTACCCAACATATGCTATAGGCACAAGCTTAACAGGGAAGCGGGGGGAAAAGCCCAAAAAAAAAAAAAAAAATCCCAAAACAAGAAGCAATAGCTGCTCAAGATAAGGACACCCCTTCTCCCCGAAGAATCACACCAGCTCCCTAGCAATGGTTCCAAACCAAAATATTGAAAAGACAGATAAAAAAATTCCAAATATGGATTACAGGGAAGCTCAATAAGATCCAAGAGAAAATGGAACAAAAGAATCCAGAAAAATTCAGAAAATGAATAAAGCTAAAGAGATAGATATTAAAAAACAAAACTTTTTGAAATGAAATATTTAGGGAAATACAAAACACAGTGGAAACTTCAGAATAGATTGGACCAAGCAGAATAAAGAATTTCAGAGCTTGAAGACAACTCTTTTGAATTAACCCAGTAAATCAAAAATAAAGAACAAAGAATCAAGAGGAATGAGTGAAGTCTATGAAAAATAAAGGATTATATAAAACAGCCAAATGTAAGAATCACAGGCATCTGTGAGGGTGAGGAAGAAAAATCAAAAGGCCTGGAAAACCTATTTGAGGAAATAATTGAGGGAAATTTCCCTTGTCTTGCTAGAGATTTAGATATTACAAAAAGCTCAAAGAACACCTGGGGTATTCATTGTAAAAAGGGTATCACCAAGGTATATAGTCATCAGATTGGCCAAAGTCAACCCAAAAGAGAAAATCCTATAAGCTGTGAAGTGTAACATCATGTGACTTACAACAGAAAACTCATCAGACTGACAGCAGATTTCTCGATAGAAACCTTACAAACTAGAAAGGAATGGAGTCCTATCTTTAGCCTCCTTAAACAGAAAAACTTCCAGCCAAGAATTCTGTACCCTGAAAAACTAAGTTTCATGAATGAAGGGGAAATAAAGTCTTTCTCAGACAAGTAAACACTAAGGGAATTTGTGATCACTGGACTTGCCCTGCAAGAAATGCTTAAAAGTGTTCTATGCATAGAACTGAACAAATAAAATCCACCAGTGTAAAAATACCCAAAAGTTAAAACTCAGAGCTCTATGAAACAGTAACTCAAGGGACAGAACAAAGCAACTAGGTAACAGTCAAAATGACCATAGCAGTATCTCACATATCAATATTAATATTGAATGTAAGTGGTCTTAATCCCTCCTTAAAAGATATAGATTGGCTAAATGGATAAAAAACACAATCCAAATATATGCTGTCTTCAAGAAACCCATTTAACTCACAAAGATTCTCATAGATTCAAGGTAAAGGGATGGAAAAAAATATTCTATGCAAATGGAAAGCAAAGGTGAACAGGAGTAGCTATTCCCATATCAAATAAAATACTTTAAATTAAAAATGGTTAAAAAAACAAAGATGGCCATTATATAATGACAAAGGGATTGATTCAAAAAGATGTAACAAACCTAAATATATATGCACCTAACATAGGAGCTCTCAGATTCATAAAACAAATTCCAGTAGATCTAAAGAAAGAAATAAACAGCAATATCATAATAGCCAGGAACTTCAGCAGTCCATTGACAGCCCATTGAAGCAGAAGAGCAATAAAGAAACACTGAACTTAAATAGGACTCTGAAACAAAGGGACTTAACAGACATTTACGGAATATTCTACCCCAAAACTGCAGAATATACATTCTTCTGATCAGCACATAGGACATATTCTGAGATAGATCATATGTCAGCCAACAAAACAAGTCTCAGCAAAGTCAGAAAATTTGAAATCACTCCAACTATCTTCTCAGATCACAGTGGAATAAAACTAGGTGTCAACTCCAAGAAGAACTCTCAAGTCTACACAGTCATGGAAATTAAACATCCTGCTGTATAATCCTTGAGTAAATTACAAAATTAAGATGGAAATCAAAAGATTTTTGGAATTTAACCTAAGTGCCCATCAACTGATTAGTGGATAAAGAAAATGTGATATATACATATATAAATATATACATATACACACACACCATGAAGTACTACTCAGCCATAAAAAGGGATGCAATAATGTCTTTTGCTGCCTCAGGAGTGGAAAAACATACTACATGTTCTCACTCATAAGTGGGAACTAAACAAAAGGTATATATGGTCATAAAGAGCATAATGGACATTGGAGACTAAGAAGAGGCAGGATAGGAGGGGGTGAGGGATAAAAAAAAAATAGCTATCGAGTACAATGTACACTATTCTGGTGACAAGTACACTGAAAGCCCTGACTTCAGCATGATATGATTTATCCATATAAAAACTTAGAGCCCTGAAATTTTTTTAAATGAAAAATATATAGTTATATTTTCTATAATACTTATAACTCTTTAACTTACATGTTAGCTATGCGTTATGTTGTATACATGAAATATTTTATAATAGTTAGAAATTAATAACATAGCCCCTGATTTTAATAACTAAAATTTAAGTATAACATAGAAAACCCTCCACAGTCAACATTATTTGGGTAGTCTCAATCTTCTAAGCCCTTGATATTGGTGCAGAGTGGAGCATCAGAGTAGTATATCATGATGCCACTCCTCAAAATTTGAAGTCTAAGACAGGATAAAACTATGCATAGAAAATAACTCTAAAGCACTTTAGCGTTCCTCTGGCTTCTAAAAACTGGTGGAAAGATATCAAATCCAAATGATCTTGAAAGTAAAAGTTACATGTGTAAGAGTTGTTGAATCAAGAAATAGTTCGTTAAAAGGCTGACATTAGAGACTTTCATGATATGAAATTTGGACATGGAAAATGTCCTCAGAAACATTGGGGATGGCATTCGCTGCTATGAGGCAGGCTCCTCGTGATGAGGCTCTTTAAATAGTCTGATAAGCATGTGGTATAGTCTCACACCCAGAGTGAGCAGGGGCATAGTTTTGTCTGGGCCATCACCCTGTGGCTCTATTTTATTTGCTTATGCAGAAAAAATGGGCTTGTATGGCTCTCCCTTAAATTGAGCTTTCCATAAGAATAGATACTTAGAGGCTCTCTGAACATGATATTCATGAGTCAGAATACGAGGAGCTTCTGTTATAAAACACAACCAATTCCAGTGTGGTAATTCCACCAGTACTCCACTATCTCCACTTACCAAGTGTCAGAAGGAAGAGCACGTTCCCCACATAACTTCAAACCATGTCACTTCACAAAAGCAAAAAGACCCTAGACTGCAAAAAGAAAGGCCATGACCAAAAGATTCTAGATCCAAAGCTGTATCCCCTAGAATAAAGAAGATACAGCCACATCCAAAGACAAGCAAAAAAATCTAGTCAGAGGATTCGGTGATGAGCAAAGGTTCCAACAAGGTAGGTAGGGGTAGCGTGGCCAAGGGAGAGTTAATGGCAGATAGCCAGTGTTTAGTTCTAGGAAATCAAATAGCAGGCAATCTGTGGGGCTACAGTGAGGGAGAAGGGCAGCATCAAAGAGTTCCGAGAGCAGATGTCTGGGTCACTCCTGTGCACTGGGACTCTGACGTGAAACTCCAGGTCCCTGGACTGGCAAGTACAAGGCAAGATGCTAGTCTCAGAGGAGCTGTCAATGAAAAATCAAAGTAGAAATGAAAGTACAGGGAAATGAGGCTATCATTCATTCTCAGAAATTGAGGTAACAAAATAAAAGAATTAGAAGGAGTTTGAATTAAAAGAAATGAAATTGGGAACCAGATCAAAGTAGAAGCTGGTCAGAGGCTATCAACGACAGACTTGATGCATACACATTCTGCTACTGGGCTGGTTATTATCACAATTCCTTTCAGACAAAGAATATCAAACTTAAAGCAGGCCCAAACTTGTAGTATCCCAGCGCTAAGGACTGAAGTGATGAAAATGCTATGTGTTTCCTTGTAGTAGATAACATTCTACGAGCCTAAAGAGCAGTACAGGAATTGCTTGAGCAGAGTTGGGCTTTAAAGCGGACTAAAGAGGACAGGGAACCAGAACACAATTCCAGCTGTTTCTATCTACTCCCAGAGTATTGTTGTCTTCGTATCCTGCAGCTCCTAGAATACATGCTAGCAGGTACCTAATCTTCTTCATTAAATACTGTTGAAAGAATGAACGTGCAAACCTATGAGCATAGGTGGGACTGCTATTCCCTGTGAATGCCCAGTTTGTCCGTTGGCATGCCAGTGCTGCAGAGAAATCTCCTGGTGGGAAGCTTGATATCTGTAGTAATACCCTCCTTCGAAAATCTAACCAGCGGAGTAAGCCAAACTGAGACTTGGAGACTCACAATTTTCAGGTAACATTATATTTTGTGTACTCCAAAATTATTTCTCACGTCTGTCATAATTCCTTCTTCACTTTAAGTAGCTCCTGCAACTCATTCCCACACAAGAAGAGCTACTAAAATTACGTTTTTTATTCCCCTTTCTGATTTACATAGGTCAAGATCAAGCTTTCTAAGTACAGTTTGAACTTCCTCCTTAAATTGCCAAATGATAGTATGCATACAAGCAGCACATTTTATAATTGGATGACCAAATAAGTGTCAGTGAATACTTTGATGATCTATGTATATTCATCAATTCAAATGGCACATTACTGATTACAATGTTTTCTATTGCAACTCAAGAAATTCTTATCCCCAAAATCATGTGTCCAAATCAAAACATACAAATACCTCTTCTTCTTATTGTCTTATACTTCCCACTAGCATTAGGTTAAATGGATCTGTGTCCCCGATAACCCCTCATCTTAATTTTCTCCTCTGTTGGAACAAACCTCGAATTTGATTTTCTTTCCCAGACTCAGCCTATCTTGCCAGCTTTGGGTTCTTAGTGGTACTTTGCCCCTCTCTGTAAATTACTAGCAGCTCCAATGACAGGCATGGGTCAATGGTGAAGAGTTACCAGGAGTCATGGTATTTCTGGAAGTTACTAAAATTTTCTCAATATTATTATATTTAAATATAGCATGGATAACAATGATTATTTCATTCATTCATTTCATTTACTCACTGTTACTATTGGATAAGCAGTTACCTTGTGCTTTAGGTGTTTAGGGTGGTTTAAAGTTCTACACTATATCATGTCAGCTAGTCTCAGAATGAACACATTCCCATGATGAGACCAACTGTTTTCTATCATTTGTCAGACGGCTGTCACGGTGTTTCTGACAAGGCTCTTTCACTGCACCATGAACTCACTTGAAAATAATGATTAAAAGTCACTAAAAATACTCTTCAACCTTTTGGAAGTTAATGAAAACAATCTAATTTTAAAATAGGGTGATTTAAAAATGGAGCAATTTGAAAAATCTTTTCTGAGCCTCTTTATTAAAACACTGTTAATCAGATTCACGGCTAAAAATTGTGATTTTTTTCCAAGGGTGAAAACCGTGGTAGTTATGGTTTAAGAACTACAACTGCATGAGAAAACATCCCAGGCACTAATATAATGCAAGCAGGGTATCAACAAAACATTGGACTTAGTAAAAAGTAAGACACGATCTCTAAGCTGCTTTCATTCAAATGTTCAAGATTTTTTTTTTCTTGAGCCTTAACATAGCAACTCTGCTTAACAATATCCAGGCAGGATGTTACTAGCTACTTAAAAAAATTAAAATTAAGTAAATGAACTGAATTGGATTCTTTGACTTAAAAGTGCTTATACTACTAATCTTTCTTTTCTAGCAGCTGCTGGAAAAAGGCAGGGACAAAACCATGCTTCACATCAGCTTTACTTTTCAGCCTGGCTGGTTCCAGATGCTAGGATTACTCTGGAAATGTAATTAGTTTCAATTAACTAACATCTGTCCAAACATAAACATTATATTTGGAATTCAGGTAAAGGAAAGCACATTCCTACCGAGCAAGCTTGCTCATTAAGCAATGAAAAAGGGTTAAGAAATCCTGTTTAGATCATTGAGGAAAAACTGGATTATTGTAAGTGGCTTTTAAAATGTATTCTCAGATTTTTCTCCATCTCTAAGAATCTGGGATAACCTCTAATTTTGACGTGAGTCAAAATCTCCACACATACTATCAAGACAAATCCTATTCCAACAAATACCAGTTCAGCTGAAATCTCTGCATGTCTCAACTCCAGCCAAGAGTTCATCTAGTCCAAGGAAAAATTTAAATCTAGTTTCAATATGACAAAAGAAGAGTTCCCTTGAAATTGGCTATAATAAGATTTGAGTGGCTCTTCCGTGGGATGATATGAGAGAAGATTTGACCTCACGATAATTATGAGTGATTCTTTATGTAGGAGCTATATATAACAATGTAGATGATAAATCTGTAATTTGATGTACCACAGGTAGAGATCACATTCAACACTGTCAGGCTTAGTGGGAATAAAAGTCTTGTTTTATTAAGGAGAGCTTTTTCTACACATGTATTTATGAAGCCATTAGCAGGATACACTGTTATTCAAATTTGAGACTTTTGTGAATGCAGAACTGCCAATGGGCAGAATAGTGTCAACATGGACAACAGAATTCAATCTGTAACTATAAGATGGTAAATAATTCATGTCCTGTGAAGCCTAAGTGGGAAAACATTTGGTTTCCTGCTCATTCTCATGTATATAATATTTAGATAAAATTACCTTTAGTCATCATCCATACCAAAAAAAAAAAAAATCAAATTAAAAAGCATGTTGAACCTTAGGGGTTAAAAATGTGATGTTACTAGCCTCAGGCCTCTACCAAAATGTAGGTTTGTAAGGCACTTTTGCACTCTACTGCCCTCCTATACCAGAGAAAGAGCTGGATTGACTGCCAATATCACATTTCACTTCCTAAAAGTAGCTTTTTCGTGTTAACTATTCTGTTAATGAAACTGTCAATGGTGACAAATTTCAATCCAGACAGCCCATTAGCATCATGGCCATATTCCTCACATCTCAGTTCAGTTATGCAAATCATACACATAGAATAAACAACACACAAAACTAAGGAGCATATGCTATTAGTGATAAGTTTTATGTTATTAAAAAACTTCAAATTGACTTCTTCTATTTACATTTATCCATACTAAATCTTCTCATTTGGGAACAAAACCAAGATACACACACACCAAAACCACATATCCTTAACACTATCTCTAATTCATGGCCAAAATTCTTGATGGAATAATCTACACGGACTCTCCATTTTCTCATCATTCATCCCCAAACCACACTCCAGTTTCATGACTTCACTGAAAAACAAGTATTTTTCAATGTTTTCTTACATTATCTTTATGTTGAGTTGAACACAATAAGCCTTCCATTCATTTGAAAATATTCTGCTACTTTGGCTTTTAACCTACCAGACTCTTGCTTCTATTCCCAGTTCCCTGCTCACTACTCTCTCTCCTTCGCTGGCTCCCCTTTGTCTGTGCTGTCTTTAAATGTTGGTGTTGCCTTGGGTCTCCTCTTACCCTCCTGTGTTTCCATGCTAGGTGGTCCCTCCATGGCCAATCTCATTTAAGACTTCAACCATCACTTCTATGCTGACAACTAATAAATCTATGTTTTCATTCCATATCTCCTTTCTAAGCACTAAACATGTATTTATAACTGCCTGCTACTTACTCAGCCCTACATGGTTGTTCTGTGTCCAAAATTAGCCTCTTCAACTTTCATCTTTATGAATTAACTCCTCCTACTGAACTCTCAGTGGAACGTATGTCATCATCATCCACGCGCTCTCCCAAACCAGAAACATGAACGTCATCCCTATTTCCTGTCTTCTTGACCATGAGTGCTTTAGGTCAGGTCCTCATCTCCTCTCATTAAGTATAACAGCCTCAGAACAGCCTCCTTGCTTTGAGACATGACCTCTTCACCTTCAAACCCTAGGCCTTAACAATTCTTCTTTCACAGTCTAAATGTAGAATCGATGTCATTTTCTTAATTAAAAATTATGTCAATTAAATTTTTTTAGGGTAAATATACTTTTTTTTTACTTAGGGAATAAGGACTTTTGTATTAGGTCCTTATCAACTTTTTTTACTTGGAGTCATACCACCAAGCTCTGATGTTTTGTTGTCAATTTGGTTGTACTGGGAATTGTGTTTCCTAGAATCCTGTTTTCTATAAAGTTCTGGGTTAACATTGACCGAAAGAGATATCACAAGAGATTTGTGAAGTAGAGATGAAGCAATCACCATTACATTCTGAAGGTCATCGATGGTTAGAAGCAATGAGAGACAGATACAGAGGTGCTAGAAAGTTCCAGCTTGGTCTCTTTCCATTTCACTTCCAGTTATCACTCTTAATTGCCAACCCTGCTAAACGACAGAGGCCTCAGGCTGCATAGCAGACACTTCACTGCAAATTCACATAGTTGGTTGCCACACAAACTAATAAATGTCCATAGACATTTATACCAGCCCTTCTTTGCCGCTCTACTCCAGAAGCTTTTGCTACCTCCCGGTTTTTCTTGCCAGCCCTATACCAGGGCTGGTTAGTGACATTTTTATGATCCTTCAACTAACTCTCCTTTTTGAACCTTCACTTCCCTACTTCCCCTTCAATTGTATGTGGTCTAATTATTATAATAAATTCCTTATTCCACAATACCTCCCAACTGAACCCTGACTGATGCATCTGATTCACAATCTTCATGTACTTTACTAACGTAGTTGAGTTCCTCTGACAGGCTCTGCTCTTAAGTGTGTGTGTCCATACTCTTGCCCCCTTAGCCAGCTGTCTATTTGCCATTGCTAATTCTCTTCTCTCCAAGTCTCACTGACTAATCTCCACCAGTCTCAGGCTCCACACTATATTTCCTGTCAGAGGATTTTCCCCATGAGGTACTCCTTTCCTTCCCCTGATATTATACCAATTACTATAGCATATCATGACTACTAATTTATCTCCTGTAACCTGCCCTAGATTGTGAGATCCCTACAGGCAGGTACAATGCTTACGTCTATACATTCAAAGGCTAGCACAGAACTTATAAATGAGATCCAAAATTGTAGCCAGATAAGAAAACTCCAGTCAGTGAAAATACCTGGCATCCAGAAACATGGAACAAAGCTCTTCTTTATATTCAAAGATTTTGACCTCAAAAGACTTGACACCAATTGAGATGGGACCTCTGATAGCAAGTAGAAATTTTACAGAGTTCAAAACTCAAGTTTAATGCCCAAAACGACTGCTAGTCCTACTTCCATCTCATTTTATGACCTGCTTAAAACTCTCCAGGTATTCCTCATCCTCTGCAGTACTGGTTTTCAAAACAGGGTTCCTAAAATCCCAAGGTTTCCTTGGCATTGTCTCAAGGGCCCTTGTAAGCAAGAGGAAGGAGTTAGTAAATCCTGGATGGGAGAATGTGAGGTGCTATCTTACTTTGTGTTCTTACTACATGAGATTCCTTTGCAAGCTTTTGCTTAACAAAACAGAAAAGATATCCTTTAAGACAAGTTGAAAACCACTGGCCTACAGGATAATGTCAAAGCTTCTTAGCTCCATAGGGTAGCTAGTCCAGACTCCCATGAACTGCTTTCTATCTAACTCTGCAGACCTTTCTTCTGTCATCTTCTACTTCTACATTCTAGTGGATTGCAGCATATATCATGCTGGCTTATGCTGTTTCTACCTTGGTTCACACTATTTCCTTTGCCTGAAATGTCCTTCCCTCTTCTCCTTGCCCAACTATCTTTATTCATTTTCATACATGTATTCAAACTCAAGTCTGTCTATTGCTCAAAAAGCCCTATTCAAGAGACAAGTGTTGGTGATAGGAAAACTGGGTTTATTGAAGAGCCATCACCCTGAGGATATGGGCTTTGTGACATGATTCCACCATCTCCTCAGGTTGCCAGCTCTTGAATAAACCTGATTTTCCCATCACCAACACTGGTCTCTCAAGTCTGACTTTTCAAATGATGGGCAGCCAGACATGTGTTCAGTTACAAACATTAGCTCAGACATTGCTGTCTCCAGGCAGCCTTTTCTGAGACCCTAGGATGCAGTAGGTTCATTCTCTCCACTCTTATATTACCCAAAATATATCCATATTGTAACACAGCATTGCATTGGCATTAATTTTTCAACTGATTATTCCACATTTAACTGTGAGTGTTGCAAAAAAATGTGTCTTCATTACCTTTGTACCTCCAGTGCTTAGTATGGGCTCTGACACAGTGTTCTATAAATTATTGAATGAAACCCTCCCACATATAAAACTCATCAACAAATTTTAGATCAAAGAAAAAAAAGAGAGAAAAGGAAATAGAGGATGACTCTGTTTATTTAGTTTCCAGAATGTGCTAGCCTGTTTTCATACATTTCCTATTTTAGCTTCACTGGAACTATATGACATGGACACTAATGTTTGCATTTCATAGTTAGGAAATTTTGGCTCACAGAAGTTAGATAAATCACATGGGATCTGGGAAAGAAGTAAAAAGGAGATTTCAGGGTTGCCTGACTTCAAAGTCTGTCTTTATGCCATTACACATGCAAATAATATATGTCAATATGTATTAAAATGTGACATCAAAGAAATGTAGCCAAGTGAGTGAACTTGGTCTACAAAAGCGCCCCGTAGTACTTCAGCCTGTTTGATTTTCCCAAATTTTCCTATCAAGATTAAAAATAAAACATGCCTTTCAAAGAACATCATTCTATTTCTAAGTACATGCCACCAACTCAGTCAATTTAATAAACATTTATTTAGCACCAACTAAATGCAAGTCATTGCATGTAGCCTTAGGGAAGATATAAAATGAAAAAGGCATGGTCTTTGCCCTTCAGGAGCTCATAATCTAAAATCATACATTAGCAACTCTGAATGGAGGCAGATGGTGATAAGTGCTGTAATAGAGGTACTTACAACGTGCTAAGGAAGCATAAAGCAGGGAGAGATTAATTCCAACTCTGGAGTAATAAAACACCTTGGTAAATGTATCTTTCACTACGCACCACGGAAGTTTTTATGACCTAAGCCAAAGGATGCATTTCTTTGTAAAATACCAGAGCTTATTCAAGAAACTAATACATATGGCTTATGTTAGCAAGAATAGAATTTAGCTACAATGGAAGCAGCCCTACCTATATGTGTTTTCCACAGCAATTTGAGAAAACCCATAGGTCTATTTATTTAAGGGGCATTCGCTACAGAAGGGACTGTACACGGTTCTGCCTACAAAACCACGTCCATTCATAATGTTTCTTTTCAATTCACTTGTACACTTAAAATGAGACTCTGAATAGTGAGTCTTGAAGTAGAAAATTCAGATTTCAAAGGATGCAGCTCAGGCCTAACCAATGAAGGATGAAGGCAAAAATATTTTTTTTACTTTTAAAATTTTAACAAGAAGCAAGTACAGCATCTTTGCTAGTTGAAAGCTTGATTCAAAGTACTTAAATAACTGAATGAGGCCAACAATGTTAAATGATTTCCTCTATGTGCCAAGGAGATTTATTAGGTGCTGGCATCACTGTACCAGCTTAAATTGGCTAGGCTAGCAATAAAAGTGAAAGCACAGAAAATTCATACAATTCCATTACTGAAGGATCCGCTTACAGATTTTTCTTTGTTGTTTATAAGTTGTATATAAGATTGTTGTTTATAAGATTGTATGCTGTATACACAAAGGAAAACAGATCATTCACACTAATTTTAAAATAAAGAAGCCCTTGCTTAATGTAAAAATGCATCATGTGATAAGTTTTTTAAAAATAGTTTTTTTAAGAAAACTATAGCCATGGAAAAAATATAAATAAAAGATCAGGTGTTATTTCTAAAACTGTCCCTTGGTAGGATATTCATATCATATAGCAAAGAACAAGTTGGAATTTGCCAAAAGCCAATGGACCAATGAAAGATTTCGCTTGTGTGAAACCTTGAATCTGCTTTAGACAGAACAGGAAATCGATGGGGAAGTGCTATGATCTGAAGATGGGTTTTTCCCACCAAAACTCATGTTAAGGCTTGGTGGGTCCCTACTGTAATGGTGTTGAGACGTGGTAGGACCTTTAGGAAGTATTTGGGGTCATGAGAGATCTGAATGCAGTCTCCTCACTCTTTCAGAACAGATTAATTCCCACAAGAGTGCTTTGTTATAAAGTGTAGTTGCCTCAGGTGTTTTTGCCCTTTTTGACATGCACCTTGTTCCCCTTCCATTTCTCTGCCATGTTTTTAGGAGGCATGAGGCCCTCACCAGAAACTACCAGATGCAGCTGCCCAATTCTTGGATTTCCCAGCCTGCAAAACCATGAGCTAAATAAACCTAATTTCTTTATAACTTACCTAGTCTCAGATATTCTGCTCCAGTAACACAAAATGGACTAAGACAGGAAGTATTCCTGACCTTATTGCCTCCCAACTTTTTTTTTTGAACCCTTTCTACTTCAACTATTCCCATCTCTCCAGCATCCTCAATTGTTCATTCTGTAATATCAACCTTCCCTATAGTTTCACACTTAAAAGAATCCTCATCTTGGGGAAAAAAAATCCATTGCTACCAATATATTATTCTATTGTAATAGATATTTTACTTTTTCTTTAATTGTAATAAGCAGTTTATAATAGCTACCTCTACTTTTCCAATGTTTTTCTCCTTAATGTATTTAATCTGGCCTTTGTCTCAACAATTGCCATTGTACTGAAATGTTCTCAATGTCTATGAATTATACCCTCCAAATCTGATAGCCACTTTCTAGTTCTTATAGAGATGATATCTTTCTCTTATCTAGTTCTAATACTGCTTGCTAGGTGAAAAACACTTGATATCTCCTTCCTATAAAGAGGGCTCAGTTAATAACTCTGGGCCTCAACCATCCATTTACTCAATCTAATCTTGGGGAGATAATGTAATTTATCTGATTCATAAATTTGAGAGGAAAACTAGACATGTTGAGCTAATCTCCAGCTGCTTCTTGGGAGTGAATCTGCCTGCAGAAAGATTATATTCTTTTCTGCTTCCCCATATCTAAGTCTTACCCATTCAGGCACCCACATCAGCCTAAGCCAAAAAAAACAGCACTGACTGTAATCAGATAAGAAAATTAGCCTAATTTTAAGGTCTCCTAGCAGGCCCATTTGAACTTCATTTGGTTCCTGGCCATCAGTAGTAAAGTTATTACTTTTGTATCCTTATGTTTATCAATTTGCTCAAAACTTAGGTATTGAAGGGTGTCCCCGTAAACCCCAAACATTATCTTGTTCTAGAAATCCTCTTCTCTCATGTCTTCCAATATATACTTCTATTTTTCCTACCTCCCTGATGGTTCCTTCTTCATTGTTTCTTTATTTTTAATAATCCCTATTTTTCTTCACAAAGATGTTGAATGTACTGCTTTTCTCTTCCCCTTCTCCCCCCCCATATTTACACATGCATGCATACACATACACATATAATGTAATATATACACACATGCACATACGTGCACATGCACACATATATAGTTAGCCCTCTATATCCATGGGGTCCACCATCCACAGATTTAATCAACTGCAGATGGAAAATATTTAGGAAAAAAAAATTCTACAAAATTCCTAAAAGCAAAACGTGATTTTGCCTCACTCTGAGTACTACAACATTGAATCCACACAAATGAAGTGGTATGTAGGCTTTCTATTAGGTATTATAATATAGACATGATTTCAAGTATATGGGAGGATGTGAGTAGATTATATGCAAATACTGCACCATTTTATGTAAAAGACTTAAGTATCTACAGATTTTGGTATCTGAGCGGGGTCCTGGAACCAATTTCCCATGGATACAAAAGAGCAACTGTATGCATTCTTATTGAGCACATGGAGAAAGCTTGATATTTTTCTTGCATTGGATAACTCTTCAGACTGCTCTTCCTACAATGTTTATGTTTTATGAATAAAACTAACCATTAAACCAAGCATTCAGCTCTCAGGGAGCTTATATTCTAAAAGAGGAGACATATTAAACATCTATGATTACAAAATGTGACAAGTGTTACAGAAAAAATGGTGCTATTATAAGAAATAACAGACGGAACTGACTTACACTGGTAGATAAGGGAATGCCTCACTGAGGAAGTGACATTTGACTTGAAACCTAAAGATTACGTTAGAGCAAGAAGAAATCATAGTCCAGCTGAAATCATAGATGTTTATTTTATTATGCTTTGTAAGTGACATACATATGACATTCAATTGCAAGTTAGAAGTACAAAAAAATCAATCGCTGGAAGACAAGCTTTTTCTAGAATAATTATAGGAGCAATGTCATTCAAGTATAAGGCTGTATATATAAATACAAATATATGCACATTCATATTTCCTTATAGAAGCCCATTAAGCTTAACAAATGCCTAAAACTGACTCCATCAAAGTCTCTTGTGCTCTGGTTTCAAAACAAATCGGAATCTTTGCCCATTCAAGATGTTTTAAGATGGACTAATGCCAATAGACATAACATATGACTTTCACGTCAGTCACATTACAGCAACTTTTAAAAATAGATTCAAAGTAGGAGATTGACTCTAAATTCATTGATTACCAATCCTTTCACCCCTCAAAGTGAAAATGATGAGGACAAGAATTTCATGAAGCCAGAGTATGAAGATTGTATTCAGATAGGCCTAAAATCCTATCTCAGATATAACTGCCCTTTCCTCATAAAACTGAACCCCTGAATTTAAAGAAATGTTTATAATACTATGACAGCAGCCCCTAGACAATATTATGTCTCATAATAGCACATTCCAACTTACTCTCTACATCATCTGATGGATGTACAGCCATGAATGCTCATATTGACAGGGATTAGGAGAACGCCTCAGAGTTTCTCCACGCAGCATTTTGCATCTTCAGACAGAGGCTTAATTACTCATATCATTGTCATTGCTTCCCTCTAGGACATTTTTTAAGTTATAAAGACTTTTGACAAATCACAAAATTATGTTGAAACTAGTTCAAAAAACTTAAGTTAGTTGTTGGAGTTAAGATTCAAAGAATGTGTTTAAAATAATTAGGTATCAAACATTTTATAGCTTGCTATGTTTTGTGAATTTAGGTTTCTAATGAATATGTACAATTGTTCACAGGTGTGAAAAATAGTAAATGCATTTCTCAGTTTTGTTAAAGTGGTATCTATGAGTTTGAACCAAGTTGTGATTTTGCCTGATATTAAAAAGTTTCTGACGCTGTGTGCTTAGGAACAATTTTAGATGTTGGAAAGTGCAACCCAGGTTCCCATCTAGATTTCACACCTGTTAGTACCTCAGGCTAGAGCTTAGTCCTAAGGGGGCTGGTGCTCAAAGTGTAGCCCATTTTCCTTACTACTAGTTAAGGTTTCAAAATACACAGTTAAGAATGAAAAGTGAACAAACAAATTGGACTTGTCAGAGCTTGCATCACCAGAGAAACAGAGAAAGAAAAAAAAGAGAAAAAGTTAATGTGACTTTGAGGCATTGGAAGGGCAATACTAAAGCACGTTTAGGAAAATCCCCTTTGCCTCCATTTACCCAACACGGAGGCTGATGCAGTTCAGTAGTGAAGGCAAACGCACGCTTGTGCAAGGAATCCGACAGAAAAGAACTTCCACACGAGCCTCCCACTGCTTGCTCTGTCCTCCCCTCCAGTGCAGGACTGCATAGAGACTGCTGACAGTGTCACACGCTAGATTCATTTTGTGCTTTGGTGGGCATGATTTGTTCTCCTGACAGAGACAGAAATTCACTAGGGACATAAATGAGACTGTCACACTCATTCCACTTGTGTACTGAAACAAATTGAAATGCCACAGTTGGCGGGGTGGGGGTTGCACAAAGAAGTCATTACTGGACCACTCAGTCCTTCTTTCTTGCTAAATCAGAGGGGAACAGCTAAGGCAGGCATCAGCATTACTAGGTGAAATCTCAGCTCTTCCTAGGGAGAAATCCTGAACAAACATCACCAAATGCAATGTAAATGATAGAAACCCATTACAATTCTTTTAGGTTTAGGTTTGAAATGCTTTGGGACTTTGAGTTATTTTAAGCACTACCATCCATCCTGTAAATGAATATATATTTTGTTTATACCTCCCGCACCCGCCGCCCCCCCACTGTCTACCCAACTCTTCATAAAATACCCTCTCCCACCCTTCTTCACCCTCCAAGCACTCCCACATTCTTTCCTCCAAAGAGCAATTAAACCCCATTACCCTTTAGAGGAGCCACTCAGGCTTAACGGTCACTGACAGCCTGTGAAATTGTCATCAGAAAAATCACCATCAACGCGGCACAGAGGTTCTGTGAGCAGCAGCCTGGAGTCCTGAAAACTGCTCTAGCACTATCAGTCCTACCCACTCTCAGGGAATCCCGATTCGGGAGTTTCCTTAATGATCCTGCCTTACCAGAACAAAGTCCTCTGGACTTCCTGTAGGGGAAAGGAGCTGCCTGACTAGTCATTTTTCCGCAGTGTTTAACTGCTGCCAGAATGGGCATCCTTCACATGGGACGAGTCACAAGTAACCAGAGGGAATGGAAACGTTGCCGTCATTTACATATCATCAAAGGAAAGCCCCAAGGCAAACAATGTTCTATCCAGCAGCAGGGAATGTGACAGTCATGAACGGTCCTATGGCAAATCCCAGCCTTGTCAGTCTTTGTCTCAGAGCCACCAATCCCTTTACCCTGCTAGTCTGAGAGCAGCGTTTGAAGACCCCATAGTACAGCGTATGCCATTCAACACTCCTTCACACACAGACTTTGTTAGGTGCAAGGGCAGCTTTCACAAGTCACGCCAGTCTATTAACCTTTAGAATATTGGTATTTTCCAGTCTTGCAGGTAAATAAATCTCGTAAGAACTGGAGATAGACAATCCCCAGTACGCAGCTCAGAGAGCAGCATTTGAAGGCGTCTGAACTGCCTTAGAAAGGGGCGACTGCCTCCAGCTTCCCTCAGTACGCTTCTCAACAGGCGCCCACCAGAAAAAGCTTATCAGAGGTGCCTTTTCTCCTCAGCTCAAAGAAATACAGGGAAGCTGATCAATGGGGTGCAATTAACACATATTCATTGAATGTTTGCTGTAGGTAAGTTTTCTATAGGAGGAAAAAGGGAGTTACAAAATTAAAAAGGAATGAAGAATGAAAAAAATTGAAGGAAGCAAAACCTTGTTTGCATATTTAATGAAGCCTATGGTGTTTATACAGCAATAAATTGATTTGGAATAAGGCTTTTATAAAATCATGGCTTATAAACATTTAGAGAACAAAACATAAGGTAGATATCAACCAGCATATAGAATAAGGAGATGAAATGGACCCAAGAGATTATCTTCATTAACCTTCTCCGTTTACTGATAAGGGAAGTAACAGCTCTGGGAGGTAAGTGGCTGAGAGAACTAGCACACTGTAGGGTAAACACTGCATAAATACTTCTTGGATAAACAAGTGAATGGATTGGCTCAAAATTACCCAGAAAGTTAATAAGCAAAGAATTAGAATGTTTCTGGGTTCCCAAGCCTGTGTGTTTTCTTTCCATGTTTTCATATATATTATTTAGTCCATTTATGCAGATAAAAAGTCAGGGAACCACTATGCAATAATAGTAAAATAGTTATTCCTAGATAAAAGGACAATTAAAGAGAAAAAAGCAGCAGTAAACAGGTATTGTAAAACCTGAGTAATTAAAAATTCAGAGAAGATGGGCAGGGAGAACTGCCCCATTTGGGTTTTATATACTTTTCGTACTTTTAAGTAAATGCAAGAATATAGTAATAAATGGTGGTCTGTCTCATAGAGTTAATTCTGGATCAACTTTCATGAAAACAAGCATACTTCTCTTTATGTGTGGATATGATTTCTAGAAAGATATATCATGGGGACGATGTTTTGAAGTCTCCAGATATATTTTATCTCTTAATACAGATTTTTCCCTTTTCCTTAAGCCTTTCAACTGTTAAGTGTGGGCCAAAAGGCTTATTACCTTGATCTGCTCTCAATGATGTCTTCCAGTTGTTCCTATAATACAACTGGAAGTCATTTTTGACTTTTTGCTCTCCCACTGTCCTGTCATCTTTTTGGGTACCTACCTTCCCTCCAGGTAGCCCATGTGCTTCAGAGGATGCTTTCTGGAGCAAGGAGGCAGAGGTGAGTCTTGATGAATTGGACCAAACTACACATTCCTAGCCATGGGGACTGGTTCAGGTATGGGAACATAGTCCCTGTGGCTCAGTAAATATAAGGAGATATGTGGAAGGAGATTTGGGGAAAGCATCTTTCTTGATCGTTTGAGAGAAAGACCTAAAGAAACTCTTATTTTCATGAACAATGAAGTGTAAAGATGTGCCATTGGGAGCTGCTGCAGCTAGTTCCACTACGATGCTACACGCTCTGGATCAAACCATATCTGAAATTCAGCAAGCACATAGATCCCATCCTCCATTTTACTGATGCACTAAGCTGAGAACTGGTCTGGGAAAAGCAGCAGTTAGATTGCTAAATAACCAAAACTTTGGCTGACACACACCAGCAAATTATTAAGAGAGTTTCTTGAATCTTGGGTTGGTAAATTTACTAAGAAATAGACAAATGACTTAATTTTTAGGTGGCATTCCTTTCACAAAGCTTATGATCACCCAAAATTTTAACTGTGTTAACCACTGGGAGGCTTGTCTGTTACAACAGCTAGCACTATCCTACTAGCATACCTCCGTAACCCTGGCAAGAAGTATTGGATTTGATTCTGCATGCACCAGAGGAAAGCCATAGGAGGGTAAAAGAAAAAAAAAAAAAAAATGAGGTATGTGAACATTTTTCCTAACTCCAGTGCACTCTAAAAATTTCAAGTCCCAATGAATAGATTCTGACTGGCAACTGGGTCCTAATATATAGAGAATGCATTTTAAAAGGCTGTATTCACATAACATGATCATAGCCTTTTTTATAAGACTTTTTTATGTACTATGGGTCTCTCCTGAATTAATTTCTTTCACTTTTTCCCTGATAATCACTTAAGGCAATAACTAATTCAGAAACACAGTGAAGGCAAATTTCAAGTGCTCTTTATTGTTATAACTTTACTTAAGTAATTCTATATTGCTTGGGCTTTTTGTTTAAAGCAGGCCCTCCTGCTTTCTACTGTTCCTCCCAGGGCCCAACTTTCTGGGCAAGTAACCTCTGTAGTCACCCAGGCCACAGGCCTAGCAGGGCCGCATGCTTCATTTAATGGTATTTTGTTGCTATCTTAAAATTTCTAAAAAATTTTGAATAAGAGGGCCCATAATTATTTTCATTTTAATTGGGCCCCACAAATTATATAGCCGCTCTGACTTCTACATATCACCACTACACACAGACACTGACCAGGACCCCCCTCCTTGACCTCGAAAGTCTTCTTTTCAAATGTGCCTTGAGCTTGGCCCCCATTCTGTCTTTGACTTGCCCAAACCAGTCTTAGCAAAGAATCCTGCAAAGTCAGTTTAGAGAAAATCTTCCACCCTTGATATCTGATCAAGTTCTTCATCCCCTACACCTTTGATGTCTAAGTCCTTTACCTGCCTTTAGCAACAATTCCCTTATCCTTGATGTCTCTCCTCTTAAGTAATTTTCCATCCATTGGACCCCTCAACTCTACTCAGACTATAAATATTCACCTGTTTTACCTGTCTTTGCTGTGTTCAGAGTTCAGCCCAGTCTCTCTCCTCTATTGCAATATACCTATGGTAATAGTCTTGGATAAAGTCTTCGTTACTATTTTAACAAGGATCAGGATACTTTTTTCTTCAGCAATATACATATACATGCACCGCATGTGCACAATTTTTATTCCATCGCATCCCCTCTTAAATAATAGCACATATAGCTAAGGTTCAGTAAGTTTATTCCTATTATGAATTAAGCACTGCACTTAGTATTTTATAAACATTATATGGCTTAATTTTGATAACCACCACCTGGAGAGATGATTTTTATCATGCCTATTTACAAGTAAGGCAGTAAGAAATTAATTTACCCAAATTTGCACACCTTTCAAGAGATTGAACTAAGATTTGAACCAAGGAAGTCTAATTTTTAACTGCTATGTTACACCATAGAAATCTTTTAAGGTAGACTTCAGATTCTGTGTTAAAACATGGGAGAAGGAGAAATCCACTCTACTTGGTTCTATTGTGTGCTGCAAATCAGCATTGTTGCTTAATTCAGAACCATGTCATGTAGCCCATATGACTGTCAAAACCACAGATAACAATAACCTTTTTTGAGTGAAACATATGGATATGTGACTTCAGTAAGAGAAACAGATTTATTTCAAATCGTACTCCACTAATATTCTACAAGGCAGCTAAGGAAACTAAAATCTATGTACAATATTCCTCTTAATCTCCTTAAATATCAAATTTTGACTCATCCAGTTGTTTAACATTCATAACATAATGTTATAGGAGTTGGGGGATGAATTATTAATCAGAATCTGAAAAAAATTCATAATTACATATTTATAAAAGTAATCCCTATCTTTGGTTTTACACTTGCGGAGAAGAAAAGGCAGCTGAATCTCTGCTGGGAGGATCCAGCTGCTAGCTCTTTTCATTGCAGCAAGAAACAATTGCAGATGTGATG
>NW_012153063.1:5304500-5306442 GCF_000956105.1 Propithecus coquereli | reverse complement strand
GACAAATCAGTATATTCATTTTATTTAAATGACCTTTAAAAATGTTTAAAATGCACATTTAAAAAATACTTTGATATTTCTAAAAAATTAACTGAAAAGTATTAGTAAACGATGGTGCTACTGACATCAATCTGTCGGTAAGAAGCAAAGGCCATTTATCCATTAAAAACGGAAACCAAGTTAATTTCTGCTGATGTCTCAGGTTGATTGCACTTAACCTAGGGTGTCTTCTTCTCATGTGGGGCACCGAGACATGACAAACCACTCTCAGATTAGAGATGGATGATTCTTTCCCCCTGCTCTGTCACCTTCTACTTTAGGTTGCTCTTTTTAAATCATTGCTCCACCTTCTCCCTATTTGTAGGGGATGAACCAGACTTATTCTAGCAATCACTCATTTCATTTTCCAGCTTAATGATATGAGGGCCCCAATGAGTTTCATTTTCCTATGCCCTGGGGTAACAAGAAATTGTCATTGCATTTATCTAAAAATTATTCATGTTTCCTTTTTGTATGATCATATATGTCTTCTTTATGGGGTATGTCTTATTTTGATTGCATTTTTTCCATTCACAATAAATCACATCAAAATTATTTTCATATTCCCAAGATACTATGTCTCTTGTACCCCTAATTCCTTTAATATCCCCTTGTCTGAATCACCTGGCAAATGAAATCCATCTTTCTAAAATAATTTCAGAAGTAGCTCTTCTAAGAAGCTTTCCTGCTTTCATCCTTCCCCTGTAAACACAGTGAGGATCAAATCTCTCTCATAGGCTTACTTTTACAGTAGCTCTGGTTGCCATTTTGTAAGATATTGGCATGTTTTCATGATTGGATCTTTGATCTCAGATCCTATCACAACCTAACACATGATAATAAATGTTTAAGATTGAAATTTTACAGAATTGCCCTGGATTACTATTAACGTTATCGTACGAGGGACTCTAAAATCTTCACAATGCGTTAAATCACTGTTTGACAAGGGAACCCCTAATGATTATTTGAATAATTTTATAATGGTTGAGCAACAACATTCCCAGCATTTGTTTTGGTTGCACATTCTACTGGTGTCAGTCAGTGTGACTCCTGTGCAAAGTTTATAGTTAGTATTTGAGAAAACATCCCTAACAGCTTGCTTTGAGTCCTCACTTCATTTTATAAAGGAGAGATGCTGGAAAAGGTGCCAGCAAATTTAGTTCCCAATGAGTTAGGTTTGCTACATGGTATTTGATTACTATTGTTTGATGCTTAAATCATGTCTCTCCTTGGAACAAATTAACTTGCAGTTTTACTTATAACAATAACCATCTAATAAAAACACTACCTGATGATTCCTTTAGGAAAGAGAATCATTCCTGAAGGCTGACACTTACCCTCCAGCCCTGCAAAATTATCCATGTATTAATAATTACTGCCCATAAACCATATCTCTAGGACCAAGCATGATGAATTTTTCCTCAGAATATTACTTGTTTAGTGGTATGTGCATTAGCCTCATGTTCTAAACTTTATGCCACCTGGAAATATTAAATATTTACGGATTTACTAGTAAATTTCTAAGAAATGTTTCTGGTAATAAGTAATTTTATAAAAGTTTAGTGTTCTCAGGTTCAGATATAAAGTAAATTCTGAGTAATGATTCTTAAAAATAGTTAATATTAAGTCTTCATTATACGCTTCCATGAAACAACACATTTTCACTCATAACATGACAATTAAGCTTTTGTGCATTACGTAATTCTGCATTTCCTATAACCAAATTTGCCCACATTCTTACACGGTTCTTTGCTCATGGTGAGTTTTTGTGGTTTTTTGTTTTTGTGTTTGTTTGTTTGTTTGTTTGTTTTTACTAAGTTTCATAAAAAGCTAAATTTCTGTCAGGCTATTACTATGTTATGCAAAAATGAACAAATATTTTGATAATCCACTCATGGATTGA
>NW_012153063.1:5287170-5303760 GCF_000956105.1 Propithecus coquereli | reverse complement strand
GACATATGTTTTAACTTTCAGGTGCAATTTTCTATCTAGCTGCTTCTCATATGGGCAACTATATACTTTGAAAATAAGTGTCAACAGGGATTCACTTATTCAACAATAAGTAATGTTTACCTGAGACATCAAGAAGACCACTAGTGTGGTATAAGTTTGGGAGAATATCTAAACACAAAAGCTAGATATTCCAATGAAACACATCACTACTTTGGAAAATAGATTCAAACAGGCTAAGTATTCCACACACATACACATGTACGAAAAACTTTCATTAGTGAAGGAATTATTTCCATTTCACGTTCGCCTAAAATTTGAGACATCATGTATTCATCAAGTATTCTGAGAGTAGTGAAATGTTGACAAATCAGTATATTCATTTTATTTAAATGACCTAATAATCTGTCATTTGTATTTTACAAAATGGAAAGAGAATTTAATGTCTCTCCGGTTTAACCACTGATCTAGATTCTTTCATATGCCAGTAATTTTGATAATATTTGCTCATAGAAAACAAATATAAAGCTTGTCCTTGTAGGATCTATAAACTCATTTATATGAATAATCACCAACAGATTATGACTGTGATGTAGCTTCACAAATCCCCAGAGTGTAAAACTGAACAGAGAAATTAAATAAATCACAATAGCTCAAATCAAACTAAGCAAATCTCTCTTCTCACTGGATTTTAACATTAAATTCCACAAGGTCATTAGACTTACTCTGCGGTTGCCAGGATTATGGAAGTAGTGACTACTAAGTTTCCTGCTTTTTAAAGCAATATGTATTGCTAAAAGTGTCATTCCTGGGACATCTGATTGACTTTAACATCTTCTCCTCACCAAAGAATGACCCAACCTGATAGTCCCACCAGTAGAGGCAAGACAGCCCATTGACAGTTCCTGCTAGAGGAGTGGTTTATGCTTCATATTCGCAATGTAGCACACAGTCATACCTCTGGCCAGACCTCATGTTCTAAATTTTGGGTTGTAAAAACAGGATTAATCCCTGTGAATATAATCTAATTCCAGGTGCCTTGCAGTTAGGACTCTAAGATGTATGTGTTTTATACACAACATGCCATGGTTCAAAGTTAGAGCTCTGATCCCTTTGGACCTTCTCCCATCACTCAATGCACATTGTAGTTAAGGGAAAGGATTAGCCAATTTTTTTTTTTTTTTACACAGCAAAAAAGAGTCTGTTTCTGAAAGCTTGTTCACTTTTTGCCTTTTATACTGTTCCAACACAATTCCAAACAAAGCAGATCGTCTCTTGATTGAGGAGCCCATCACCAGATATCAGAACATATTGCAGCCCTTCCTTATTCAAGTCCCTTGAGAATCTTTCTAAACACAAAATGAATTTTTTATTTACTTTTACTTCCTAGCTCATCCACTTTCAGTTTGAGCTGTTAATGACTACTAAAGTCAGATAAAAATGAGTAAGACTGACCCGAGCCTCCTTTTCTTTGCCAAAGTCACTTTCATACTCTGCATTTGTTTCAAGATTTCTAATCACTTCAAGTGGATTGGCTTCTTTATGAAGCTTATTCACACTGTTGCAAACAGTAAGGACATACTGGATGATCTTGTTTGCTAGATACAGCAATCATTGTTACCAAACTTTGTAACATTGGTAAATTTATGATAACGTTTTATAAACTTTGCAGCCTGAAAAGTTTCTGCCACAGCTAAAAAAACTAATGTTAATTTGGCCTATGTACATGCTACAAGTGGATTTCCCTTGCAGTTAAGAGGTACAGACAAAAATCAAGCCCCAAGATCTTAAAAATCATTTAAAAATTAAAAATTCAATGAACCAAGAATTATAATCAGTTGAAGCCCTTTTCTTTCTTTCATTCATTCAATAATTCATGCACTCAAATCTTTCCCCGAGCACCTACTTTGGAACATCTCACAGGTGTTAAGGACGGAAAGAATAAAAAAAAAAAAAAAAGCAGTTAACAACGTTTGTCTCCTTGCAATTTGTTTACTAGCAGAAAATGACAGAATGAACTGTTCAAATTAAAAAAAATGTGACATATCAGATGGTAATCAGTAGTACGGCAAAACATAAAGCAAGGAAGTGAGGTTGGCAATGCAGGGTTGAAGAGGGGAAGGGGCTAGGAGGGCTAAGAAAGAAAACAAGAGAAGGGTCCACTGAAGAGGAGACATGTGAGCAAATACTGAAAGATGAGGGAAGAAGGCACGGACTATCCAGGGAACATTCCAGGCATAGAGGACAGATACGTGCCTAGAGCCGAGTGAGCCAGAGTAAGAAGAGGGCAGAAAGGAAACAAGAGCGACAAGGATGGTGCATGTTGGGGATAGAGGAGTACCAACTGCACAGGGCGGCCTGGCTTACTCTCGGGTGGGATGAACTGGACAGGTTCTGAGCAAAGGAGCGACGTAATCGTTATGGCTGCGATGAGGAGGAATGCGTTTGGAAGGACGACGGTAGGACAGGGAAGACTTCTTGATGTCCAAGACTGTCAAACAGAACTTTTCAACCGTTTCTCTAATGAAAATTCTGAGCATCTGTTTCCTCCTGTGGCAAAACCAAAAGTGTACCTGTCCTGTCTTCCAAAGGGAAGCTCCTCCACGAATACCAAGGCAACTTTCTGTGTGTTAAGAGTCATTCTATCAAGTGCCGCCAAGCCTCCCTCCGGATCTGAATGCTTTGAGAGCCCTTCTTAATTGCATCTAATTAACGAGCATGTAAACAATCTTAATTTGAGATGTCTATGTGAGGATGGAGTTTAATTATTTAATATTAAATTTAAAAACCCTTCTCTGTAAGTGGTTTTTTCCTCATTTGAAAGGTTGATATAGCTACATTCTCTGAACTAGACATATGGTGAGGTAGTTTTATAGCCAAGAAAATATAAGCAATTTAAATCTGACACATGCTTAGAATTCTATCATATTGGTATCAAATAGATCATATATCTTAAAATTTAGAATTATGGAAGAAAAAAATTTGAAAACATCTTGTGTTTCAGGAAGGTGTCTTTAGTCTACAAATCAAATCACCGTAGGATTCCATTAAATAGAAAGCTGAAATATTAATATGCTGATGTAAACACAGAAATGTAGTTATGCTTTAAATTGAGATTTCTAACTTGGGCTACCAGAGTTTGTTATAGTTTCCCTGGGATCCGTAAAACCTGTAAAATTATATTCAAAATATCTTGTGTGAGCATGTGTGTATGAAAATTCTGGTCACAGATTTTGTTTCAAAGAGAAACTTTACCCAATAAATTTAAGAATGATGGCATAGTCAGTATGAAGAAAATGATTGCAGTTACAAGAGTATAAGCAAATATTTTAATATTTATTCTGAAAGCCTTTTTCAGAGTCTTCTAAGTGCAGGTACTATTGCAGTACTCACAAAGAACCTAAGGCAAGATCTAACTTTCCTAAAACTTATGTTCTTCCTTAACAGATAAAGAATATCTACACAGAACAATTCAGGGAAAAGGCAAGAAAATGATCTGAGCAAGGAGCAGAAATCCAACCTAAGTAAAAATAAATTTATTATAAGTAATAAGAATTACACAGACCCCCAAGTGCCTGAAGTATGACCAAATATCATAGTCACTGATACATCTTTTCTTCTTTTACTCTGCCATGCATCTGACTCATTCTGCTTTCTACCAGCTGTCTCTAACAGGCTTATAATTTTTGCTTCTCCAAACATTGGCTTATGACCAGTTTGGGCTGCAATGAGGTTAATGCTCTTGCATAACCCCCAATTCACCAAATTTCTATGTCTCCAAGCTTAAAAAATTCTGATTTGGCCTGTTTCTTAAGAATACATCAATTCCTTAAAGAAAGGGAATCCGACATTCTCAGCTTGGATTCTGAATCCAACCCTGGTCCAAGAAGAGGTAGCATTATCTGGTATAAGCCTAGCCAACTGGGCCCCTCCTTCAAAAAGGGCAATTAAGCACATCCACAGATGGTTACATAATATAATTTGGCAACCCAAACCCACCTGTCCATTCCAACAGTCAATGACCAAGTGCACAACTGATCAATGTTAAGCGTTATCTTTAATTTGTAAAAGCACCTAGGATATCATTGGTACTGATTAAATATTAGTGCTTTCATCAAACACACCCCTCCACCAGTCTCATATTTATGGTCACCAAACAAGTACTTAACAAGGTCTCCCCTGGACTGGACAGCCAAAAGGATAAGGACAAACATAATCCTCCTTCGTGTCCTCAGGGACCTTAAAATTTGTTATAAATAAAAGAGTATGTGGTAAGTGCTAAATGAGTGATCCATACAGAGGTGCTATAACTAGCATATTTGACACATGAGGCAGGTCATTTTTCAACACACCTCTCCTCTACATGACAAAATTATTTTCAGTAATAAGCTTCAAATTCACTCTTTTATAGTAACAAATCCTTTAGTAAGCATCATATATTTTGATATATTAATAACAAGTTAATTTGGAGACTTCTGGTGTATTTGTAATGAGTCAGAAATGTTCAAGTTTGCACTGAACACAGTTCTTGCCTTCAACCCTGATAGCACAACATACTCCTACATTTAAGCAATAGATTTGAAATAAACTGAAAGCAGTGATTGTAAAAACAAAAACTAGAAGAACTTAGGTTACTTCAAATCTCTCATTCTAGAGTTTGTGTTTCATATTTAAAACAACAAACATATTTAAAATAGAGTGGCTAGAGTGGACATTTAAAAATCAGACCCAGCAGAGTCTGAATCTAGAGGAAATCTCTAGTTTATTCTTGAAATGAACATATGTCTGTGAGTCTTAAGTCAAGTGCCATTACATATGTATTATGCAACTCAAAAGTAACTACAGCAAATGTTTAGAACTTAGAATAAGAGACTTGCTTATAGGAAGGAGTATTTTATAATATTGATATTGTTTAGAATTGCCAGCCATGGTGGTAATAAAATGTTGGCTGAGCTTTAGTCTGTTTATTATTTTTATAGTTTATTGTTTTTATATTTTCTTAGACAATGTATCAAGGGAAAACTGCTTCTCAATGCCCTGCCTTGGTAGGTGATGACAGAGAACAAATGCCTTGGCAATGGAGTCAAAGGAGATTTTAGTGCTAGTATTATTTAGGAATATCAGTAGCTAGTTTTAAATATATATAGAGAGAGAGCTTATTGGCTGAAGATATCATTGGGATTACTGAGAATTGTGCCATCATAAACTTTAGGAGATACTACCAGAACTTTCTTGTGCTCTCTCCGTTGTGCTGCCTCCTCTTGGTGTCCATTCTCGGGTAGGCTCAACCTCTCCAGGTACAAAGGTGTATAGCCCCCAACCCACCTTCTATTCTTTAAGCAGGCTCAGTAGAACAATGTTTTTTTCTCCCTGTCACTCTAACTCTGATTAGATCATATGCCAATCCTAAACCAATTACTGAGGCCCAGGATATGCAATAACTGAATAAATCTAATGAGTATGTCCATTCTTCAAGCAAAGAGTCAATTAACTGCAATCTAACCAGAATTCCAATAGTAAAGAACACTGATAGGCCATAGAGTGACATGGCAATAAACATATGCAAAATATCACTATTGCATATTTCCAATACTTATAGGAGGCAAGGTTCTGGGTGACCATGTATTTGATACTTTAGAACATTTTTTCCAAACTATGTGAGTATAAAGACATTGGCTGGTAGCTTTTAATTGCACTGGACAAAATGGAGAAAGAGGAGGTTGAACTCAGGGATTTAAATTCTAAGCTCAAGTGCTATATAAATGACTTGATAGTTTATATGTCTGCCCTGAAAGAAACCCTTATCTCCTGTAACTGCAGGACTGTGATTGCTGAAAACCAAATCCAGAATCTCATCCTGTGAATGGATGAACTACAAAATACAGTGAATTCCCACCTCTGCATGGTACTTGCTATTAAAGTGAGGGAATTAATTGGGAAGGAATGGGATCCTAAAAATTGGAATGGGAATATACAGGAAGATCATGATAAAACTGGAGACGTTGAACCCCTAAAATTCTGTTGAGGCTTCTTTGCCAGTAGAAGCAGCTGCTTCATCCCCATCTGAAGAGATTAACCCTGCTTTGCCTGAGAAAACTAGAATGGACTTCCCTGAAGTAGTTGCCTTGAAGGACACTCCTGGATTTTCCTAATGACTCACCTCCACCACCACTCTTTGTATCTAGACCTATAACTAGACTCACGTCTGAGCAGGCTCCAAAAATGTTATGTAAAAGTATGATCCATAAGAATGCTACATTCTAAAATACTACATAATTTTTCTAAGTCGCAAATCCAGGGAACATGCATAGGAATGGATATTTAGAGTATGAGATAATTAATAGTGGAAGAAACAAAAAATTAGACCAGGCCAAATTTATTGATATGAACCCACTAAGCAGAAATTCTGCATTTAATGTTGCACTGTGGTGGGTGAGAAGGGGCTTTAATAGTTTGTATGGTTTTTTGGCTGAAACTTGGACCAAAAGGTGGCCTATACTAAATGAAGTTGAAATGTCAAAACTCCTTGGTATAGTATAGAGAAAGTGATCCAAAGGCTAAGGGAGATTAGCAAGTTTGAGTGGATTTATCATCTTTTAAGGCTTGATCACCTATCCTGAAAGAGTCCAGAGGTCACATCTTTAACCATGTGAGCAACATGACTGAGAAACTTATGAGGAGCCCCAGCATCCTTGAAGATTTCTGTGGTTACTCTTCTCTACAGGTCAAAATACAGCAGGAATTTTTGCCACTCAGTTGAAAACCTAAATGCAATGGAGAATCATTGGATTTTGGTGTAGCAGGGACCAAGAGACAGCACTTAATTGCCATAGGCAAGGTAGGTGAATTTGCCACAAGGAACAGCAGAGTCAAAGCAGTAATCACAAAAGTCTAACTCGCAGAGAAGTATGGCTAGTTGATTATAACATTCCTAGAAATGAAATAGTTGAGCAGTCAACTAAAATCTTACTTCATCTGTATAAGTGGAAGAGGTCTAGGAGCCACAGGGTAGTTTCATTAAGGAACTGCCCCAAACTGTCTGGAGATGGCCAGTTGGGATTCCAAAGAAAGTACTACATGTCAAGGTGTTCAGTCCAAAGCATTTATTAATGAAACTTACATACAGAGGGGGCTTTAGCTCCCTCATGATGGACAGCAAGACAAGAAACGTTCTACCTATGTATGTCCATAACAAAGGAGTTTACATGGAGTTTATATGAGAGTTAAAGGAATTTGAGCTCAAGGCCTGGGCTAGTTTCTATGTGTTTAGCCATATATTTGATTTTTCAGTATTTTGGGCAACAACAGTACCTGGAAATGTTTAAGGCTCTGGTTTGGGATCAATCCTGCAGGGAAACACATGCAAGCTGGATAAATCAGAGTGGTCAAGGCACTTTGTGTTTTTTGGTCAGACATAGAAAGAAAGCAGGTAGAACTGGAGGACCTTACAGTGAGAAACTAGAGCCATTCCTCCTAAGATCAGAAATGAAGCAATTATCTCCTTACCACTCCCTTCTCAGTAGTGGAAAGGCCTAGCTAATTCAGTAAGACAAAAAAGAAATAAAAGGCATATATGCTGGGAAGGAAGAAATATTGTCATTTGCAAGCAAAGGCATTTTAACATTTACATAAAAAATGCAAAAGAATTGACAAAAAACCGGAGCTTATATAAGCTATTAATGTTAGTGCAATCACTTTTCTATGTGCTAATAAAAAAGTAGAATTTGACATTAAAAACAATACCATTTACATTAGTATCCCCCAGAAGATAAGTACTTAGATATAAAACCTAACAAAAGGCTGGGTGCGGTGGCTCACGCCTGTAATCCTAGCACTCTGGGAGGCTGAGGCGGGTGGATCGCTCAAGGTCAGGAGTTCGAGACCAGCCTGAGCAAGAGCGAGACCCCGTCTCTATTAAAAAATAGAAAGAAATGATCTGGACAACTGAAAATATATATATGAAAATTAGCCGGGCATGGTGGCGCATGCCTGTAGTCCCAACTACTTGGGAGGCTGAGGCAGAAGGATAGCTTGAGCCCAGGAGTTTGAGGTTGCTGTGAGCTAGGCTGACACCATGGCACTCTAGCCCGGGCAACAGAGCAAGACTCTGTCTAAAAAAAAAAAAAAAACACCTAACAAAATATGTATAAGCTTTAATTGAGAACTACAAAATTCTGATGGAAGAAATCAAAGTAGTAAATGGAAAGATATTCTATGTTACTGGATAATACTCAATATTGTTAAGATACCATGTTCCTCACAACTTAATCTATAGATTCAACACCATCCCAATCAAAATCCCAGAAAGTTATTTTGTAGATATTGACAAACTGATTCTAAACTTTGTATGAAGAGGTAAAAGACCTGGAATAGCCAACACAATGTTGAAGGAGAACAAAGAGAAATGACACTACCCAACTTTAAGACTTATTATAAAGCTACAGTAACCAAGAAAATGTGGTAGTGGTGAAGGAATAGACAAATATATGCAACAGGATCGAGAGCTCAGAAATGGACCTACATGAATATAGTCAACTTTTCTTTGACAAAGGAGCAAAGGTGATGCAGTGGAGAAAAATCTTCAACAAACGTTGCTGGAACAACTGGACACCTACATAAAAAAATGAATCTAGACACAGACCATATACTCTTCACAAACATTAACTCAAAATGAGTCATAGGCCTAAACGTGAAGTACAAAACTATAAAACTCCTAGTACAAGAAAACTAGATGACATTTAATATGGCAATGACTTTAGATAGAACATGAAGGTACAGTCTATGAAAGAAATTATTGATAAGTTGGACTTAATTAAATACCTCTTCTCTATGAAAGATGGTGTCAAGAAAATGCAATAAGAAAGCCTCAGACTGGGAGAATATGTTTGCAAAAAACACATCTAATAAAGAGTATCATCCAATCCAAAATATACTAAGAACTCTTAAAACTCAACAGAAAACAACTTAAATTGACAAAAGATCTTAACAGATACTTCACCAAAAAAGATAGACAGATGGCAAGTAAGCATACAAAAGATGCTTAACATTATATGTCATTATGGAATTGCAAATGAAAACAATGAATATTACATACATATTAGAGTGGTCAAAATCCAACACACTGAGAGTATCGAATATTGGCAAGCATATGGAGCAATAGGAACTCTCCTTCATTGCCGATGGGACTGTAAAATAGCCGCAGCTACCTTGGAAGACAGCTTGACGTTCCCTTACAAAGGTAAATATATTCTTGCCATATAATCCAGCACTTGTGCTCCCTAGCATTTACCCAAACCAATTGAGAACTTATATCTACACAGAACCAGCACATGAAGGTTGATAGCAACTTGAAAGCAATCAAGATTCCTTCAGTAGGTGAATGGATAAACAAACTGTGGGATATTCAGGCAATGAAATATTATTCAGCAATAAAAAGAAATGGGCTATCAAGCCATGAAAAGACATGGAGGAATCTTACGTGCAAATTACTAGGTGAAAGCAGCCAATCTGAAAGGCTCCATACCCTATGATTCCAACTATATGACTTTCTGGAAAAGGCAAAAATATAGAGACATTAAAAGGAACAATATTTGCCAGGAGTTGGAGGAATGAATAAGCAGAGCACAAAGTGCTTTTAGGGCAGTGAAAATATTTTGTATGATATTACAATGGTAGATACATTTTTTCAAAACCCATAGAATGTGCAACATCAAAAGTAAACCCTAATTTAAACTCAGGTCTTTGGGCGGTAATAATGCATCAATGTAGGTTTATGGAGCATAACAAAGGTACCACTCTCATGTGATGTAGGGGAGGCTATTGCATGTGTGGGGTGAGGGGTGTACAGAAGGCAGCTATGTTCACCACTATACCACCAACACCTCTGTGAGAGGCTATATGGCCACACCAGCCTGACACACCTCTCATCTCGTCACACTCTATACTTTCCACTCAATTTTTCTGTGAACATAAAACTGCCCTAAAAAAATAAACTACTATTTTTTAAATGTGGGTATGAGAGGATATGAAAGTTATATGTTCTGAAGAGTAATAATGGAACTAAAGAGATATAAAATGGAAAATATAATAAGCTATTACATAGCAATAAATGGAAGCCAATATATGTTAGTAAAAAATAACCAAAAGGGAGAAATTAAATTGAAAAAGCAGGGCAATAGGGCGAAGAAATATAAATTATAAAAGTACCCACACACAAAAAGTACAAACTAAGTACAAAGATTTTTTTTTTAAAAGAAGCTGTTTTAATCTTATCAAAGGACAAGACAAAAATTAGACATGAAAGAACAATTTATAATGCTAAAAGCCACAATTCAATAAAGTATTAATAGAAACAGTTGTTGCTATCTATGTACCAAATATCACAATAACCACTGTTAAATATAGAAAATGCAAGAAAGCATACACTAATTGAAAGTAGTATGTGAAATCTTCTAACAAACACACAGGAAATATTAACAAAATTTTATTATGTATGCTGTTATAAAGTAAGCATCAATGAATTCTATAAGTAGAAATAACAAAACTCTGATCAAAACAAAAAACTAGAATTTTTAAAGTCCCTTCTATAATAGAAATGGAAAAAGATAGCTTATATTAAATTTACATGAAAGTGACAAAATAAAATTATAGAATTTCTTGAAAGTATAGTCTGCCCTTCTACATTCATGGATGGATTCAACCAACAGTGGATGGAAAATATTTGAAAAAAAATTCGTACTGAATATTTACAGACTTTGTCATTATTCCCTAAACAATACAGTTTAACAACTATTTACATAAATTTTGCATTGTATTAGGTATTATATGTAATCTAGAGATAATTTAAAGTGTATGGAAGGATATTCACAGATTATATGCAAATATTATATCATGTTTATCAGGGACTTGAGCATCTGGGGATTTTGGTATCTGCAGGAGGTACTGGAACTAATCCCCCATGGTTACCAAGGGATGGTTCTAGTGATAATGAAAAATGTATCATAACCTTTGGGCTACCTTAAAGCACAAATCAGATGAAAATTTATGAACTGAAATTCATTAATTATGATAGAAAAATGAGCCAGGTGCAGTGGTTCATGGCTGTAACCCCAGCACTTTGGGAGGCCTAGGAGGGAAGATCATTTGAATATAGGACTTTGCAACCAGCTGGACAATATAGCAAGATCCTGTCTTTACAAAAAATAAAGATAAAAAATAGAACAATGAACTAAATGAATTGAATTTCCCAATTAAAAGCCAGAAATAAGCTAAAAGAAACCACAAGGAAGAAAATAAAAGAAGTGGTACTGTCTAACACAACTTTCAAGTATCTGTACATGTGAAATGTACTAGAAGGATAAAAGAACAAACTACTGATAAACTGATATATGCAACAATACAGATAAATGTCAAAAACATTGAGTTGCTTGAAAGTCATACCAAATAAAAGAAATTTAACCTATAGTTATAGAAAGCAGATCAGTGTTTGCCTGGGTTTTTAAGTATGAGGCAGAGGGACCTACAGAAGGCATGAGGAAATTTTTGGAGTGATGGAACCCTTCTGTAATTTGATGGTAGTGGCGGTTGCAGATATATAGGTTTGTCAAAACTATTGAACTTCACATTAAAAATGGATATGTTTATATATGCAAATTATACCTCAATTCAATTTAATAAAAGTCCATAAATCTATGCCAATAGAAATAAATGAATAAAGAGCTGAAGCAATTCTCTTCCTTGTAGTAGAATCCAACTGACAAATGTAGAACAATGACTTAGAAAAGTTAGAAGATTAATATTAATACCCAATGAATCAATTATGCAAGAATATTTATTGGATGCTGAAAATAATGGTTGAAGTTTTGATGAAAAGCAAGCTATTTGTATAGTTCTAAAGTATCTTTCATAAATTACTTAATTACAAAGAGTAAATGAATTATTTTCTAGTAGAGAAACTAGGCAAACAACACTTTAACCAAAGTTAACAAATTTAACATCAGTAGTAATGGGACAAACCAACATCGCATGACTCCTGATGAGGACATATCACATCTGTAGTTCCCTGCCGAAAACCTATTTCAATTATATAAAAATCAAATATTTAAAAGATCTGTTTTTAAAAACATTAATTGCCTAAAACCAGAGAGTTGATATAAAAGCTATCATAAAATACTTAAGCATATTAAAGTAGCAATTTAATAAAGAGGAAGTTGATATACTGTCTTCTTTGCCAGATACATATCCCTTAAGTAGAAAGCATTCCTCATTGCTCTAAGGACTTTTAAATTCTTTACAACCTGAATACAATCACATGGAAAACATTGAACAAAACCCCAAATTGACGGCAATTCTACAAAATAACTAGCTTGTACTCTTAAAAATGGCAAGATCATGAAAGACAAATACCAAGAAACTGTTCCAGATTAAAGAGACATGACAACCAAACTCAACGTCTGATTTTGGGTCAGCTCCTAGACCAGACAATTATGTACACATATACATAAACATGACTATAAATGACATTTAAGAATTGGCAACATTTTAATGAACGCTATATTCGATAACATATCCATATTAAGTTAGAGTTCGGTCATTGCTTCATGTTGTACGAAAGCAGTCCTAGGTAATAAGCACTGAAGTATTTAAGGATAAAGGGGCATCATTTGCAATTACTTTCAAAAGCTTCCAAAAAATAATTGTGTGTATTCAGAGAATGATAAAGCAGATGTGGTAAATGTTAGCAATTGGGAAGTGTAAGTAAGGCATAAATGGGAGTTGTTTTAAGTCTTATAGTATTTCTGTTAAGTATGAAATTATTTCAAAATTGATAGTTATAAAAATAACATTAAGTATGTAATAAATGGAACAATGTTAGGTTGTAAGATATGTATATACAGTAGGTTGTAGGAGGATATGTAATAATAATTCTTATAAACCTATTTCCTTGTTTAGATGGAAATTGAAAAATGGAACTAGAACTGACTCCTTTCTATTTCTACTATTCTTCATGATTAACTGAAATGCAATGTTCTGAGCATTCCGAGGCAGTAACCTAACCTCTTTTCTCTTATCCATTCTCCTTGGAAAACCGTGTTTCTGTATCGTTTCATGAAATCCTCTTGAGGGTTGCATTACACTGCACATCCTCCCAACTCAGTGTAATAGAAACTTCTATCAATTTGTGTAAAATACAGAACCATGAACTCTCTAAGCAGAGAATCCTTTAAGACTTAGTTGATTTCTGGATGAGTATCTCAATTTGAGGTACTACAAGTGAATATTTATAGTTATTTCAATAGTATAAGTTGGATTTCTGATATAGATTTAAATATAAAAATATTAAACATTGAAAAATACAAGATATGTTTTTAGAAACAATTGCTTAAAACCAAAGCAATCGATACAAAAACTGACAAGAATACTAAGCATATTAAAGTAGTGGTTTAATAAGATAGAATTAATGAATTGTTTCTCAACAGGTACATCTCTCTTAAATATGCGTGCATTCTTCTAGCCTCAGGATTTTTAAACTGCATCAAAATTATCTGTCTCAAAAATTTCATTGCCAATTTTAATAAATGTCTGAAATTATTTTAATGATAAATTCTGGGACAGGGAAGATCTTGTGACTATTTTTTCCTAAATAATTCCTTGTTTTCCACTTTACAAATATTGTATATCTGAAGTAAACAACAGTATCTCCACTGATGATTTCAACTAACTGCTCTGGAAATTCTTCAGGGCTTCCATATAACCATTTGTAGCTCCTCCTGGACTTTGTGGTTATTTCAGTCAGAATATCTAAAGTTACCAAATGCTCATTCTCTATAATAGCAGCTAATTTCTAAAAGCAAAAGACATTGTTTTATTTGAAGATATATGGATTGAGTTTGATCATATATCCATGAAGAATCAGTGCTTTCCATGTAATGGTTTCACTTATCTTATTCTCTTCTCACCATTGATTTAATTGATCAGAACCAATCAACTTCGTTAAACATAGGTTTAGTATCCACACTGGTCACTTTCATTGGCAGTTGTAAATACAAGTTGAATATCATATAGAAGGTTCTAGACCAGTATGTAGCAGTCACCTGCTCTGACCTACTGGCAATTAGCAATGATAACATAAGAAAGTTGACTAAAAAGGATCATGCATGGAGAAAACTTACATTGCAGTAGGTAGTCAGTCCACCAGTACTAACATTTATTGGTTCTCTTGTTACGCATAGTCTTTGATAAGTGGCAGGATGATACCATTGATTTTAAAAAATGAGGAGCATTACACATGATACACTTCAAACAGACCCTGCATCTTCAAAAGACTCCCATTTTGTTTCCAAGAAACATATTCATATGTTCTATGTCATTGGTTTGGAAAGTCTTCAGAATAATATGTATTTTTTTTTAACTATTTTTACAAAAGGTCAATAAATAATCACACGTTTAGTCATTGCTGTTTCCCTGGATTTACACTAACTTTCTATATATTTACTTAATAGGATAAATCAGTAAAATGCTTTGATTGGGTGAAAGGTCTTATAAATATGCTGACAACTATTATTAAAAATTACAACAGTAATTCAGTATAACTTAATTTTGCATGTAGTAAAATCAATAAGGAAAACCACATACTGAGCCTGCAAAAACATTGTACATAATCAATTGTAATTTCTTTCTTAGCAAATTTATTTTTTATATTTGGCATACATCAAGATCTATGGATGTTTGAAGCCCAGAAATAAAATTAAATAATCCAACAGGCATTTTTAAAGTGAGAGGCGTTTCTAAGTGGCAATCTCATCACTGTCTCAAATCACATATTATACTTGGCAAACTCACTTTTAGAAAGATAATAAAAGCAGCTAGATGTTAGAAAAATTATTTTCCAAATATTAAAGAATTTTACAGTTTCACATAGTGCCCCTGTTAACCTGTCTATATGGGATTTTTGTTATTACCTTCTAGACTAGAAAAATCAGCACTTTACATCAGGGCCAAGGAAGACTAGTAAATTTTAAACTTGATCATTCTTTGTCTAATGAATGCTTTAAAAATCTATGAGACAAATCTAACCTACTAAAGAAAACAAAGCAAAACCCAGCAGTTATTTTTAAAGCTTCATGCTTTACCCACTATGTTTGATAAGAGTGATTACTAGGGACCATGTTTAATTCATTTAAATAGTTCTCTCCAGGGTAAAGTTTCAAACTGAATGAAAGAACATACCTACTACCACTACTCTGACCAGGCTGTAAGCACTTCTTTATCATGCCGACAAACAAAGCTTATCTTTTCTCAAACCAAAATAAATCATTCAATGTCCAGATTGACACTAACCACAAGAGATTTTGCAAAAGTAGTAAAGGGCCTCTCCGGGTCTGTTGAAGGAAACGAAGAGACATCTAGTTCTTGCGAGCGCCAATTGCAAGTGATTAATGATCAACACAAAACAGGAGGGGGAGTAAATCAACACAGGGTCAAGTGGTCTAGATGCCAAAAGGCCGAGCAAATAGGCTATTTGTTGTGATGTTTATGGAGGATTTTCCCACTGAAGGTCACAAAGTACCGTGACTTTAAATACAAGAGTTATGAAAACTCTTCTAACCGACTTCCTGGGGAAGTGCTGTCCGCACTCTTGATCTATCATGTGCTTGGTGATCTTGTTAGAGAAGAAGGTATCTTGAGAATGTCTTCTCTCTATTCTAGTTTATTAGAGTAGATGAACAGATCCTGGACTGCACAAATGAATATTCAGAGAAAGGTGAGGGGAGAGGGAATGGGAGGAATCCTAGAAGGTGAAACAGAATGAACGACATAAGCCATCGTGAAGCAAAAGGAAGAACACACAAAATCCGCTTCTGTTTGTAAAAGATTCAAAGGTTTGCAGAAATGTTAAGGGTCATAGGCTCTTATCCTCTACTGTATTTAAAGACAGTCTTTGGGCTCTAGCAAACAAGAATCTGTGCTTCACACAAAGGTGAAACCCTTTTGAGGAGAAAGAAGATTGTATTCAGACCAGTCATTACTAACCACTTATTTTTTCTGCTAACCACTGTGAGCTGTAAAGGTTGCTATTCTGCTGAGGCAGAGTGTACAAAACACTTGCCTACCACGTGACCTGTGCTCTTTAATCTCAGGAGAGTGAAAAATACCTTCAAAAAACTTGGGTTGGCATTTTAATGTATTTAATCTAGGGTCCACAAACACTATTTTAAAAGTCCAACATTGTACTCCCACCCCAATACACACATGGTATACTGATTAATCTGTGTGTATTGTTCTGAGAATCTTATATCCTCCATCAGATTCTCACATGGTCCTTAAAGGGTTAATAACCACCACTTTAATACCCTTATAATCAGTAGGAAGAATGCAATGCCTGAAAGGAAGAAATATAACAGTGATCAACTATTTAGCTAGTCCAATCCAAAAAGAGGGCTTTTTTCATGGGGGGGGGCGGGGTGTGTGTTGAAGAGAAGAAAAATTTAGTCAAGAGTCAAACATCCTGGTATTATCTTGTTAGTATCAATCACAATTTTTATGAATTTTATAAAAGTATTCTGGCAAGTGACAGGAAGACTGTCAAAGAAC
>NW_012153063.1:5280708-5286421 GCF_000956105.1 Propithecus coquereli | reverse complement strand
ATATTTAGGTTTCTCCTGGCAAAATAAAATTTGAGAGATAGAACTTATAGATGAGGTCAGTTAATGGTTTTTTGAATCAAATTATGAAAACTTTTAAAGGAGTTATAATAATGACCAAATATTTTGATTTACAAAAAGAAGAGATTATTAAATTTTGTATGTACCAACTGTTTAAACTGGCATTGTTCTATGGCCAAAGTTTAGAATAGGTTATTAAACAGATCGAGAACTTAGAAAAGAAAATGGGGTTACTACTGGCCATGATGGGTTCACTGGGCAAAGAAAGTGATGCCGATGTGAACGGTCTTCCTCATGACAGCTTCTTCCACTTGGAGGCTAAGCTCTAGATCTTTGAGACATTCTGTAGATATTCCCTTTATTGACCAATATTTCTCATTAACAAATTTGAGTGAAAGTGTGAAAATAAAGAACATGCCTGACTGCATTTGGTGGGATAAGAAGTTATGATAGTTGAAAGATTCAAAGCCACAAAAACTATGATTAGGAGGACGTGAAACCAACATAAACAAAATGGACCAGTTTGCAAGTTCAGTGTGATCCCTGTAAAGATGTGGCTGTCAAAACAAGAACACAAATATGTTAATGGAATCACACAAGCTAGAAAAAAGCGGGTGCTGAAAGAAACAGGTATGATTAGTAATAAGTATATCATGAAAATGCAACATCCCAAACCACGAAATATTTAGAATCACTAATTCATTGTCATCCAATCTTCCTCATACTCTGCCTTGGAGTACCGAGCTAGGGGTACAGGTGTAATGATCTCTTCTGGATTTCTTGATTCTGTGACCCTTAAACTTTCATACTTGGGGCTATGTAACTTTCAGATCCAGACTCTGAAGCAGAGACTGCAAACTCTACCACCTAGGAGTAAAACAGCCTGAATGAGAGGAATGCTGGCAAACCAGGCAGCCCATGCCTCTCCAAAGGGAAACTCAGTTCTGGTCCAGCCTGTTATCAGGTAGCATTATAGGTCCCCTTGGTCAGAGCTTCCAACTGCTCAAGAGATTAGAAATTTGCATCTGTATATACAATCTGATCTCTTAGAATATCGGCAAATTGATTTTTTTTTAAAGTAATTGTGTGACAGAAAACATAAATGAGTAAAACATGTTGATAAATTAGCCATTTGCTTCAAAACTCATTTATCATGAGAAATTTAAAGAGCTCTAGGCATAGCTTCCACTAAGCTTTCATGATAGTGCTACTTTGAACTCATTGAGTTCCACACCTTTGCTCCCCTTCATCCCGACTCCCCTTCCAAACCCAAGTTCCTACTTTGGTTCTCTGCATGACCTCAGATTCTGTGGAGCTGATCTTTTTGTTGCCCTTCATTATGCCAAAAGTCCTTCCAGGGACTATGGAACTTCTTGGAATCTCAATTTCTTCTCTATCTCAATTCTCTGTCACAGTCTCTCCTATTGGCCTCAAATGGACATTTCTTTCAGGTCTAGGCTGGCACAATTGCACATTAGTGCTGAAAAGTTGTCTATTATTTCAGTGCCTGATAAATGAAATAAGGTGACCTCAATGTCAGGCAAGTTGGGCAAGGTGCACCATCAATGTCATGGTCTACTTCTATTTGTAAATTTATGCCAATTTTCTGGTATAAGGAAATAAACTGTCTTGAGGTGGGTAGGTCCTCTTTCATTATTCACACAAAGGCATTTTGGGGGGTGGATGTGGACCTTGCTACTTTGCTAATCTTATCCCCGCAGATTTTATTGTAAAGTATGTTAAATTATTTGACTATGAATAACAGAAATTATACCCACAGATTTTATCGTATTTTGTTATTTGGCTACAAATAACAGAACTCAAACTGGTTTTAGCAATATTAAATAATTGAGTTGTAAGAAGATCCCAGAGACAATACAGATTGTGACAGAACAATCTAACTGCATTACAAGTACATAAAACAACTTCATCAAAATGGCTAGGAGGGAAAGGTGCTTACCCAAGGAACTTTGGAAATGAGCGAAGTCTGTAAGACTAAAGGCAAAAGAAACAGTGCATAGCATTGTACTCTAGTTGATATAATTATTTTCCATGGATATGTGGGTTAAAAATTCTGATGTTGCCATACACACATAATGGAGTTAAACAAGTAAGTGGATGGCAGATGAAAAAGCCAGGTTTCTCACTGTTAGAGTGGCAGGTTACAGGTAAGCAAAGGAAAGAGGGTAGAATAATCTACGTGATAATGTATTCGGGGTGGAGACATCAGTATGAACTCATGTTTTAATATAGATACAGATGATTATGTATAGAAATACTTACAGATACATGTATATACATAGGTTAGTATATGATCTTATATATATATATAATGTACACACACATTTCCTTGCTCTGTCAGATTAGAGGGCCTGCAAGCAATGCAATCCCATTAGCAATGAGCACATCTAGTACCCAGATCTTGGTTTCTAATACCACTCCTTAATAAAAAGGAACTAAAGCTCCTTAGATAAATGGCCAATTCTAGGACTGGGGCAAGAAAGGTACACCATGAACCTGAAACATCTTACAGCGCCAGAAAGCAAGCAAATGCTAAAACACACAAAACACCACAACAAAAAAATTATAATGATAGGTATACTAGTTGGCTCAGGCTGCCATAACAAAAATGCTACAGATTGGGTGGCTTAAACAGAAATTTATCGCAGATCTAGAGGCTAGAAGTCTGAGATCAGGGTGCCGGCATTTTGAGATCTCATGAGGGCTAACTTGAAGATGGCCACTTTCTCACTATATTCTCACATTGACAGAAAGAGATAGATAACAAGCTCTCTGGTGCCTCTTATGCAGATTCCAATCTCTTTATGAGGCTCCATGATCATGACCCTCATCCAAGTCTATTTACCTTGTAAAGGCCACATCTCCAAATGCCATTACATTGGGGGTTAGGGGTTACAACTTATCAACTAGGGGAGGGGGCCAAAATTCAGAGGCCATAGTAAATGGGGACATTTCAAAGAAACACAGAAGCCACCTGAAAAAGCTCCCAATAGAAATGATTTGGGCAAGAAAGTAAATAAAGTTTTATTGGATTATAACCCAAAGTATAAAATAAATATCTATGATCCCATACTTATATGAATATTTAGAAAATAAATAAATGGAGGATAAGAGAAAAATCTCTCATGCAGAAGAACTCCAAATAATTTATGTAGATACATAGTCCTAAAGATAGAACATAACTCCCACCTAAACCTTAAGTGTGGGCTGTGCATAATGACTTCCTTAAGATTACAGAAGGAGGGGAAAACAAACTTAGTTGAGAGGTCTGACAAAGACTATCTCAGCCAAGGGATGAAGGGTAATATCAACAGTAACAAGCCATGTTGATAGTATATACCCTGGATATGATGTGCTAAAATGACACTATCTCTGGTTTTCCTTTCAAAAACACAGCCTCTGTCTAATCATGAGAAAAATGTCAGGAAATCACAATTGTGGGCTATTCTAAAAAATATTTGACCAGTCCTCAAAAACAAGGATAATTTGAGAAACTGTCACAGTCAAGGAGTCTGAGACATGATGATCAAATGTAGTCTGGTATTCTGGGGCACAAAAAGAACATTAGGCAAAAAACTAAGAAAAACTGGATAAATACTGAATTTAGTGATGTATCAATATTGCTTTGCTATTTTTAATAAATGTACCATACTGAGATGTTAATCAGGGAACTTGAATGTGAGGTATATGAGAGTTCTCTGCTATCTTTGCAGTTTTTTTGTGTGTGTGAATCTAAAGCCATTCCAAAATAAAATTTTCAAAAAATAAATACATCATTGTAAGGATACAGAAATATACTACTAAACACAGGGGAGATATTTGAGCAATCAGATCTCAAGAAAAGCATCAAGTAGAGCTCTGGAGACCTCAGGAGAGGAGTTCCTGATCTTCATCTGGTTTTCTGCCAGTAACATGATTCACCTATGAACTACTCACAGCCTCTGCCTTTCTCTTGTCAAAATTCCTAATTCCCAGGAGCATATATTGATCAGTGTAGCAGAGGTCAGCTGTCTAACATGGATTTAAGTGGCCATAGCTCAGAGAGTAGTGGTTTAATGGCATGCTTCCATTCTGATTATTGGGAACAGATCCAAATAGAGAATGGTGGTTATAGCTGCCCAGGAGTCTGTATTCTAAGAAGGCTTGAAAGGAGGTTATTCAAACAGAACCAGGACAAGCTACACCAGGCCCTCAGAGGGATGAATGAAAGCAATAAATATTTCAATTCTGCCTTACCTCTTTGGTTAGTATCTCTTAGGGATTAGGTTAATTGCTATGACAACAAGTTAAAAATCGAACAATTCAATAAAATTGAAGTTTATTTTTCTCACATGTAACAAACCAAATGCCAGCAGTCTAAGCATGTTGGGTTGCTTTTTTACCCTTAGCACCTGGCTTTCAACTCTGGGACCATGGCAGTTCATTTTGTTACCACCATTTCCCAGGAATTGGGCAGAGGGGTGTGGTTAAAGAGAATGGAAAATAAGAACATTTCCTACTAAAAAAAATAAATTACACACATTTCATTCACTCCCGACCTCACCTCACCCCTCATCAAAGCACTTATTCTACATGTTAAAGGTCATGCCTAATTGCTGAAGCCTAGGAAGTATAATCTCTAGCCAGGTGACCATGCACCAATTTGCAGAATTCTATTACAGAAATGAAGATTTAATACTTAATTTTCTTTGCCACCACGAATAATCTTTACCCCTTCTGCTCCATGATTTTTCTATGTTGATTAATTCACCTTGCTAATATGAATCTCCATCACCTGTGTTTAGAAGTAGCCAGTGAAAATTTGCAGCTCCATTTTACCCTAGGATTTTTTTATAGGCTTTATGATTGGCCTATTCCTACATAGCTAGATTGGGATGATTTAATGTGATCTTGCATCAAGATCACACAGATATTGAAATTCTTCCCTAGTATCCATTCCCATTCTCCAGTCATGAAATAATCATGCTGAAAGACACCATCCAAGCTCCCAAAAGGTGATCCAATTCCCCTTACTAATGTTAATTCAGAGATAAGCACATGAAATAAATTGATCTAATCACAGTGAATCTCAGGAACTTTAATGATTTGAGCTAGGGAAGCTCTCTTTCTCCTCCAGGATATGATCATCTGATGCTCTGATATAATAAAAACTTCATCAAACCTGTGCCACTGATAAAACTTCTGGGCACATGAGCCAATACATTGCCTTATTACATATAAGCTTGAGTTAGGCTTTCTATTGCTAGTAAGACTGGCAATTGATTGGCGATTTTTGCATCCACCTTGCCAAATGTTTCTAGATATTAGAAAGAACAGCATGCCTCTGAGCACATCTTAGCAGGGATACCTTAATCAATGTGGGACTATCAAGTCCTAGCTGACTGTTTATCCTTAGTATTTGAAGGTCTCATGAAAGGAGACTAAGAAGCTTGGGAGAAAAAGAAAACCAAAGACAAATAACTGGAAAGAGGACAGTTTTAATTTTTTTTTTTATTATTTACTTACACATTTTTTTTGACTTTTTTTTATTCAGCATATTATGGGGGTACAGATGTTTAGGTTACATATGTTGCCCTTGCCCCCCCTCCCCCCCTAAGTCCGAGTTTCAAATATGTCCATCCTTCGGGTGGTGCGCATTGCACTCTTTGTGTATGCATATACCCGTCCCCTCCTC
>NW_012153063.1:5268756-5280413 GCF_000956105.1 Propithecus coquereli | reverse complement strand
TTTGCTCTTTTGGGTAGATGCCCAGTAATGGGATTGCTGGATCAAATTGACAGTTTTAATTTCTGACATGTTCTTTTAACTTCTGTTATTGTCTATGTCAAGGACATCACTGCTTATAATGGAATGGCTGCTTTTAGGATAATCAGAGAAAGTTAAATCATGAAAAGATTATGAAACTTATATAACATGAGAAATATGATCTAACTTATGGAAGTTTATTCCTTTGAGTTGAATTAAATTTCATTAGGTTATGTAAAGTAGACTGTTTCATTACTGAATCATTTGAGCTTGAGGAAATGGTAGCTCAAACACTTCTCGTATTTGTAAAGGCCAACATATTCTTTCCACATAATGATGTAAACAGAAGGGAAAAATGGACTAGGAACTGAGAGTAAAACTCCAAACAAAATGTTATGGAGATTAAGAAACCAAGTGTCACTTATAAATTGGCATAAAGGGGTGGGAGCAGTGGCTCATGCCTGTAATCCTAATACTCTGGGAGGCCAAGGCAGGAGGATCGTTTGACATCAGGATTTAGGAAACCAGCCTGACCAAGAGCAATACCCCATCTCTACTAAAAATAGAAAAAATTATCCAGGTGTGGTCGCACATGCCTATAGTCCCAGCTACTCGGGAGGCTGAGGCAGGATTGCTTGAGCCCAGGAGTTTGAGGTTGCTGTGAGCTAAGCTGATGCACAGCACTCTAGCCTGGGCAACAGAGTAAGACCCTGTCTCCAAAACAACAACAACAAAAAAAACCCACCAAAACCAAACCACAAATTGGCACTTGGCATAGGGAACTTGGAGTGATACACATTCTTCCCTTCTTTAGCATCTAGAGAATTTCACAGTAGTAGAAAAAGATTATAGGAGAAAATAAGATATGGCTTTTTTCTCCTCCTCAGGCTAGATTTATAAATTCAGCACAGAGGTTCTTCTCTGAAGTTTGGTAGAGAGGTGAAGCAGAGTTGTATTAGTCCAGCAGTGTATATATCGTTGTTTGGGTGCAAACAAAAAAAACCAACTATGGCTACATTAAGAAAAATGTGTAAACAATTGAAAGTATATCAGAAGGCTCCTAAAATCTAAGAAAAAGCTAGATAGATCAGGTTTAGACATTGGCAGAAACCAGAGATATTTAATCTAGGCAGACACCCATAGCCTGAGAAGAATGATCTCCAAACATTTCTTTCTATGTCACTCAACACTCAAATTCCAGGGAGAAAAGTTACCTAAACCTAGCTTAGTCCCATGGTTAAAGGGCCAGGACACCAATTATACCACACTGTATACAAGAAGAGCACAAGTAAACACCCCTTCAAATTTGGGGTTCTATTACTAAAAGAATGATATCAGGCCACTTTAAAAATGACAAACATCCACTGCCGCTATTAGAAGTCCAAACCAGGTTTTAGAGAAGAGAATGTTAATTTTATACCCACCTTTTCTTAATCAGTTTTTTTTCAATTCTTGAACATAAAAAGTACCTGTTAATCATTCATCAGAAGATTCTTAGGATTTTATTTGTAGATAAGCTAATGATTGCGTTAGAGCCTAACAATATGAAGATTCAAAATAATTGGATGTACTGTAGTTACCAGTTCAAAAAAGAAGATATTACAACACTGTTTATATTTCAAATTTCTTATTGGTGGACACAAATCTCCTTTTCAAATCTTTCTTATGTAGACCAATGTGGATTATGTAGTAAGCATATAGATTTTATAATAAGATGAAAAATTCACTGTGGGACTGAAAATGAAAGTCTAATATCACAGTCATTCAGGGGGCTTTTCTAGCTTTCTTCAGCCTTTAACCAGAATGTCCATTTTTAGTTGATATCTGTTGCCGTCTTCCTAGAAGGTGGTAGAACTAGCAATCATAGCACATTACAGCAGCAAGAACTATTCATTGTTCCCCAAGGTATGTTTTCCTATGTTTCCATTATACAGCAAAATAATAGCCAATCATAATAAACCCTATGCTTCCCAGTCTTTCTTATAATGGTCATGTGTCTAAGTTTTGGTAGACAGGATAAAGCTTCACGAGACACCTTCTGGAATACTCTTGAAAAGACTTTAGCAAACGTCCATTGCCTTTTCTTTCTATGGCATTTCTTTCCTGCTAGCCACCACATGACAGCGAACATTGGAGCTGTAGTAGCAATCCTGGACTATGTGATCTTGAGAATGGATTGAGAGTTCTCACATCATAACAAGACTGAATAAACTTGAGTCTCTAAAACCTCCATGGAGAAGTGCTCCTGGACTTCTATCCTGTTTAAGCCACTGTTGCAGTTGGGATCTGTCGCTCATAGCCAGGTACTAATCCTAACTATACAACTACCAACCCACCAGCACATGACCACATGACCCAGACTGGGCCATTATAGTAGTCACTTCCCACACAAGGTGGTTGCCCTAGCAACAAGCACAAACTCCAACTTGGACCAATTAGTGTCCTTAATAGACATATATGCCTACTTCCTCTTGGGCTATTAATTTGAATGACGTAAGTATAGCATTGGATTGCAGCCTCTTATACCACAGGGAGAAACTTTCTGCAGTAAGAGAACAAGGACAGAGCACAGAGAGAAAACAAGAAAAGGTGGGTAGAAGAGACAAAGTATCTGACATAAGTTTCTGAGATCAATTCTACACACAAATTTGCCAATTATCTGAGGTAGCCATTTGGTGGTGGTGGTGGTGGGAGGTGTGTTAGGATTAGGGTACTTTGTTCTGAGTTTCAGTCACTTAACCCCATAGGAAATTTGACTAATGAACTAATTTATAAAATGGCTATTCCCAAACATCAGTCACTTCAGCCTCCCTACTTCTGATCTTCCTGGTTTTTGTAGATGCTCTTACTACCTAAATTATGATGGGTGTGGAGGTAGGGAAAGAAAAGAATACAGTCCATAGTGTAGAACATCCTTCAACTTTTTGGACCATCCTAATAACATGTGGCCAAGCCTATTTTATCCACAATTACTATCCCTCTCTTTGGTATAATCACAGGGAGAAATTAGCCCAATCTCCTTTCACAGACTAATGTTCAACCTCTACTTTGATTTATCTCTTTAATAAGTATTGAACACTTGTTACTATGCACCAGGTACTGGGTTTGGCTCTAGAGATACAGGGAAGATCAAGACCCAAGCTCCTAAACTCACAGCCTAGTAGACAACACAAACAAAATAATTGATCATTGCTGTGTTAAATGAATTGATAAAGACACAGGGCATTTGGGTAGCAAAGAAGACAATTTAACTGAGCATGCAAGGAAAGGAGGGAGAGATGAGAGAGTTGGTATCTAGGAAGGCCTAATGGAAGAGAGACATTTAAAAGGTAGAAGTTAGGAGTAAATAAGTAGAATATTCCAAGCAGAAGAACTCAATCTAGCGGGCAAAGAGGCAAGAAGCAGCATGGTGTGCAGTGAACCAAATGGCCCTGAGTAGGTAACAAAGTGAAGCTGAATCAGAGGCAAAAAAATGAGGCCCTTATGGTAATTGCCATGAGTATAACACATGTGAAGGGACATCATCAGGACTTTGAGTAAAAGTGACATGACAAAATTCTTTCGTTTTTGTAGAGACAAGTTCTGGCTATGTTGCCCAGACTGATCAAATTCCCCACCACAAGACCTCCCTCGACCTCCCAAAGTGCTGGAATTACAGGCATGAGCCACCACACCTGGCCAAAATTCATGTTTTGAAAGACTACTTTGGATACTCTGAAGATAGATTGAAAAGAAGTAGTGTTTGATGAGGAGGAATCAGGCGGCTATTTCAGGAGTCCAGGGAACAATGTAGCTTGGACAAGGAGGATGAGGTGAGAAATATTTTGAAGACAGAGCTGACAGGATTGGTTAATGGATTAAAGGTAGGAAGGAAACTTAGAACGATACCAACACTTTTGGCCTGAGCAAATGGGGAATTGGACAATTTATTAGAAAAGACTGGAAAAGAAGCAGTTTCTAGAGGAACACGTTTATGAACATGGTATGATAAAGATCATAATCATTCGAACATAAGTATGTCGGCAACTAGATATAGAAGTCTAGAGTTAACAGGAGTAACAGTGTGTATATACATATATAACATCAAGATCTGAGGCTGGATAAGATTCATGGAGTATAACTACTAGGAAAGAGATCCGAGTACTGGGCACTGATGTATTTCAACATTCAGAAATTGAGGAGGATCCAGAGAAGGAAACCGAGGAGAGCTGTCAGTGAGATCAGAGAACATCAGAAAGAAGGTTATCTTAGAGGTGAGTGAGAATATTTTTCTAGGTGGAGGGAGTAATCAAATGCTGCTAAGCACTTTATTTTCAAATTGAGAATTAAAAGTGTTCCCAGCAATCCCACTCTGTCAACGTTCACCTGGCTTTCACCCTTTACACCAGAGATGGGCAACGCAGTGTCTTGACACCTAACAACTGGTTCTCTCCCAGTAACTGGGAGAGTATTCTTTTAATTCTTACCACGTTTTGGAGAAGAGATGCTAACTAAACCACATTTAATGTGTATCAAGGGGCAATGGCTTAGTAGTGCAAGAGATAGTAGAAGCAAAGAAAAATAGACTCAAAAAGCAATTACCTTGGACATAAAATTAGAATCTGTTTAAATCAGGTGAAAACTTCGCAATCCTTAGGAGTTTCTAATTTTCTTGCCTCCACAACTCACCACGGCAGCATCACATACAGCTCAGGGACTACTCCAATTTGGGAGCTTCAGTTCTTCCCATCTTGAAAGTAATTTTGATTGATAGTATTAATATTATAGTATTGCATCAGAAAAGCTATCAAATATTCAAGAATTTGTAACACTAATTTTCATTACATAGAATGGCAAAAATTGCCTGGGACAGTACAGGCAACTTTCCAAATGAATTCTAGGAGTGATCTAAAGTTTCGTTGATTTTACTTTGGAAGCAGAGATCAGAACATGACATCAGTTACAGAAGTAGTTCTCAAAGCAGGGTTTTACCAGCAGCAGTGTTACCTGGGAAATTGTTAGAAATGCAAATTCTCAGGCCCCAACCCAGACCTACTGTATCTGATACTCTTAGGGTACCCTGGAGGCCAGCCATCAGTGGGGTAGAAATGAGAGACAAGAAAGGGATAAGAGGAAAAAAAAGATGGGAGACCATAGAAGGGACACAAAATAGGAAAATGAGGAAGAACCAGGAGAAGGAATAGAAGAGTGTCAAGGAAGCAGGGGAAAAAGGGAGAACCATTATCCTCTGATGATAAACAATTAGGTGTCTACAATTAGAAATGGATAATTGCTTCACAGAATTGTTAAGAATTGAGAAAGTTAAACACTTTTTCCAAGTGCCCTGGTATGTAATTTTGGTAATACCTATAGAAAATTTTTGGCCAAAGCGTAGCTCAATGTTAAGTTAGCTCCACATGGCCACTGTAACAATCCTTATTTTCCTCCATTATAATTTTCTTATAGAATTCTAGTCTCCATTTAATTAACCTGACTTTAATTCTTTCATTCTAGATCTCTGAAGACTTTAAGATGCCCCCCGCCGACCCCAACCCTGCTCTTCAGAGCCTATATTCTAACGCACCCCACTGACTTGCAACTAATAGAAGAATTTGAAAAAGAAACAATTGTGGCGCGGCGAGACATCAGGCTCCACAATGTGCCACAACCTTGGCCAAGAATAATAGAGGAGGTTGACATTGGTTCAAACTGACACAGGAACACTCTCCATTTAAAAAGCCTAGAAGCAGCAGAGCCAAATGTTTTTTAGTATCATTTGACTTCCTTATGGGGACTGGAAGATTTCCTGGAGTTTTATTACCAACAGAAAGCACCTGAGAGGCCAACTAATTCTAAAGATTCAGCTTTTCTTCGTTGTTTAATAAAAACCATAAAATCCACCTGGCTAGGAAATTCAAAGATAAAAGAAACAACTAATTAAACTTAATTGGGTCAGTCTGGGCAGGCTGATTACCCTGTTTGATTGGCCTCGGGAGAATCTGATCATGGATTCACCAACTGCAACTTGGCAAAAGCAAGCCTGAAGTCAAGACAGGTGTTATATTTCTGTCTGACTAGAGACGTAATTTTTAGTAAGAAATACAAAATAGGTTTAAAAAAGGAAACAATGTACTGGGGTATAGCACAATCAACCACAAGTCATTCCAGACCCATCCTATTTTCTCAAAGTGGAGCACAGGGAATTATATGAATAATTCAGACAACAGGCTTATTTTATAGGAGGTACTAGGTAGATTTCCTTCGCCTGAATTAACCAAATACATTCGGTTTTTCCTTGCAAGTTCTTTCTTGCAACCTAGACGACACAAAGAGCTGTGGGGAATGAATCAAATACATGGAGGGGTAAGTCTGTCTGAGGAACTCAAGTCACAATATAGCATTGATTCGTAGAATTTGAGGCCAATCTTATCTCAATGTACCTGCTTATTTATTCTGGAACCCCTTATTTTGAATGTAGTGATAGTTAATACAGTTGATATTGGTTTTGATTGCATCAAAATAAAAGTGGTTTTGCACATAGAAATGATTTTTGCACCTACAAAATCACTTTAGAACTTCGGTACTTAAAGAAAACTCAATTACTCCTGTTAGTTCTTCTTAAGGATATATAGAGTCATGTTTCTCAAAGTGGCCTGTCAAACACCCACATTAGAATCAGTTAATAATATAGATTTCTAAACCACAACCCAGGATACTAAATCAGAATCTCTGGTATTAGGTCCAAAGACGACTTTTTTTTTTTTTAAAGTGCTTTTCAGGTGACTCTTGTTCACTCTAAAACCTGAGAAATGTACTTCCAGTGTTCTGCTGCATAGCATAGTAGTTAAAACTTTAAAGCCCAGCTCCATCGTACCCTGTGACCTTGGGCAAATTATTTTACCCTCTTTGTGCCTTGTTACTAGAATAAGGATATTGATCCTCATTGCCAAATATTTTTGCAAGATTAATATGTGAAAAAGTGTTTAGTACAATACCTGGCTAAATAAATCTTGGCACCTGCTGTCATTAACAGTAACATTACCTAGGTAAAAATAAGTCAGTAGAAAACAGTGACCCTGTTTTACTACATTTTCACAGTTCCTGTAACATTCTAAATAATCTTCATTAAAAGTTAATTTATATAGATTCTTGAACCTCTTTCTCTTATTGAACTCCTAACATTTAGCTGTCAATCTCTTGAAAGAAACAGAATACGTAGGCAAGAAAACGTTCTATGGCACAAGGATGTAACAAGAGACCTAACATTTATGAAGTGATTACCATGTGGCACATATGTCCACACAGGACTTTAGGAGGATGCAGCTGTAGATCCTATCACCCCGTTACTCAAAATCTGATGATCCAGAGGAAAAAACTCAGACACAAGTCAAAACTGTCAAAAATTAATCAGATTATTCATGTTGTGAAATATGTTCTCAGGACTCTGAGACATGTAAAATAAATATTTCATAAAGAAGATGATGAGTTTTACATCATGCAAAGACTACAGCCAGATTATCTGTGCTTCATAAACCATGTTTTTTGTGTTGATCCTACAGATTTATACATAATCTCATCTAATTTCCAGAAAACTATGCAAGAAAGATATTCTTTTTCACATGGAAGGGAAACAAGGTTTAGTGACTTGCCCATGATCACACTCTGCACTCAACCAGTGGCTGGCTGTTCTGGGCTTGAAAGTCCTGTTCCTCATCCCTTGGCCCAAGTAGTAGACACAAAGGAGCCTGAGTGCCCAACACCGAAGTAGGGTCTGTGGGCACAGCAGTGACATGCCCTCCCAGAGCTTTCAGTCTAGCAGAGAAGGTGGAAAATGAATACATCTTGGTCAGTATTAAAGGTGCTATAGGCCATAGGAGGTATAAGGAGTTCTAAGAATACAGAACTGTAATCAGCTCTATGAACAAATTTCGATGACCCCCATTTTTATAATCTACTTGAACTTTGAATTGTTTCCCAGAAATGATAGAATTTTACAAGACAAAATAGTTGAGATTCCCAAGGCCCCTCGACAAGATTCCAAATGCCAAGAATCACCATCCCGCATGACCTGCCCCAATGCACTTAGTCCCTGCTTAGAAAGCTCACACATTCTGCTGGTCTGGGAGACATTTGAGACTTTCTTCCATTCTCACAACAGAGATATTTCACATTAATATTTCTTTCTTCCTTGGCAATCCTCGTTGTCTCAATTGGCTCTTTGTGTAGCAAGCAAATGGATCTAGGCCAAAACCCCCTTGCAGTTTTGATAACAGGGAGACTAGTTTTACTGTGGGGATGAAAAAAGGCCTGCACCAGGAAGGGACGTTTAACCTGAGACATGAACAATGAGTAGAGGTCAGTAAGAGAAAGAGAAAGGGAGAGTATTAGTGGAAGGAGCCACATATGTGAAAATCTTGAAGAGTAAATCGGATACTTTAAAGGAAAATATCCAAGAAGGCTGGAGTACCTAAAGTAAGGGCTGGAAAGGTGGACAAGGACAAAATAATGGGAGGACTTGCAAGTCAGTTAAGGTTTGGGAATTCATCCTAAAAGCAAAGGAGCAGGGGAAAGACAACAGGAATTAAATAGATGACTGGTCTGAGCAGAGTCACAATTTGTGATTCACGCCCACATCCATGACTGGCACAAACACGTTAGAAGACTGGCTGGAGTTAAGAGTTTCAGCCTTCCCTCAACATTCTTATGAATGATCCATGGCTCTCTTAATACTATGCTCCTGCCAATTCAACTAATGCACCACAAATGCAATAAGTACTATAAATACTTCGCAATTTCCACTAAAGTATAGCTCCAAGCACCACCTCTTATCTTCATCTCAAGATGTACATCAGCTGTTCCTCTCTTGGCTTATTGTCTGCAGCTGTGGAATAACACCCCGAGCACCCATTAGAGTCAGTTTTATTGGTAACTTCTGCTTACTTAGGAAGACCATCATCAATCAGCTTCTGGAAATCAAAGCCAACTGCAGCTTCTGTGCTAACATGTACTTGCAATACACTGAGTACCAGAACCATGTGGAAAGACGGAACAATTTAAAAAATCAGTACACAGAAATAGCCTTTTTGTGTCATGTTGATAAGTCACTGGCTGCCTTAATTTTTAGGTGAAGTCACTGCTGACTATAGAATGAAATTCATTGTGCTAATCTTGAGTAATGCCTTGGCCTTAAAAGTTTAGAAGCTGTGAGAAACGTTCAACTTTTCATTAACTGATTAGCTGGAGAGATCAAAAAAGGTGTGTGAGTAAGCAACTGAGCTGATCTTATTCCTCTTCTGGATTTGCTGAACTACAAACAAGATTACAAGGTCTGCCCTTTTTGTTCCCTTGCTATCTCTGTTGTCCTTTATCCCATGCATGCATCTGTCTCCTAAAACGTTCCCCCTGGATAACCCAGTCCTGCTTCTTTACACTTTTCCTCTCCCAAAGTTCCTTTTCTACTTTTTAAAAGATTGAGTTGGGAACTAGAAGTTTTCAAGCATGCACTCAACTCCCTGAAGGAAGAAACCACAGAATGTAAAGTAGAAGTGGAAAATAAATAATGTATATTGTAATTTGATGTGATTCCCATCAGCAACTACGGGGTGAACATATGAAGGCTGGGGCACTGCCCTGAGAGAGGAGTTTCTGTGTAGGAGAGGTTGGGAAAGAAAAATGTTCAAGCAGGCTCTTCTCCCTGAACTGACTGTTTAACCAGTAACTTACCACCGACTATTCTGAAATTAAATAAAAACCTTGCATTTGGCATTAAATATCCTTTAAAAATTATCCTAGTATAAGATTTGGTGGATACTTCCTCAGGTGAACCCCCACCGTGGGTCATGCCCTTGCATAATCTCCCTTTGAGCGTAGGTAGAATTTGCATGTACTCCTAAACAATAGGTTATGGCAAAGGTGATGCGATGTTACACTGGTCATTAGATTACTTAATATAGCAAAGGTGATTTTTTATATAGTAGGTGATGCTCCTACCAGTATGCTACATTGTATAAGACTGACTTACAGAACTGCAGAAAGAAATTCTCCTGTTAGCCTTAAAGGAAGCTGTCATATCCTGAGAGGGCCTAGGAGGAAGCTCACACAGCAAGGAAATGTGTGAGGCTCTAGTACCCGAGAACAGGCCCCAGCCAACAGAGAGCAATACGTTGGGAGCTCAGTTCTGCAGCTGCAAGGAGATGAATTCTGCAAAGACCAGAGAGCTTAGAAGTAGAACTTTCCTAAATCAAGGCTCTGATGAGAATGCAGCTTGGCTAACACCTGATTGCCGACTGAGATTCTGAGCAGAAACCTGGCTAAGCTGTGCCTATATTCCTGCTCCACAGAAACTGAGATAATAGCTGGTTCTGTCTTTTCCTTCAACACTTTAGCAGTATCCCATTAAGTTTTTGCAACCCATGTTTCTATTGCAAAAAGTGTAGCATAAAACTGATCTTTGTTCCTTTGGAGGTGTCCTTTTGTAGTTAGAATTTTCGTTTTGTCTTAACCTAATTGACCCGTATACAGATTGCACATTCTTCTCCAGAAAGCATAGAGACGCTTTGGGAACAGCAGCGTGGGGAACCCTGTGTACCCTATCACCAGTGAAACAACCCTAACTGGTGAAAATTAAAAAAACGCTTAAAGTTTCTGGACATTGTCCTGAGGGCACATACAGGAAATGGAAAACAGCTTAAGAAAATCTGTAGAAGCTTGGTAAGAACAGTAGGAGCCTGACATTTTAAGCTATTTGCCCTTTCTCTAGCTCAGTATGACAGAAACTCTACTCTAGGCAGACACAGCCAAGAACACAGGGATCTCTTTCCCCCTGGCTCTTAGTCAAGGGCTATAGTATCTCCCCTGGCAGGAAAAGGCACCAGCATTTCTCATCCTGGAGCTCCTCGTTGCAGAAGCTCTATTCCAGGAAAAAGTGGCTGAAAGGATTAGAACTTCCTTCTTCCACCTGTCTCTCACACTGGTTGCCGATCCCCCTTGTCCCAGCTCTCTTGCAAGTAGAAGAATTTCCGTGCCTGAAGTGGCAGGCCAAGAAGACCAGAAGCTAATGCCCCATACAGTGCCCCACTTGTGGAGAAGTAGGTATTGCTTCTGTAGATCACTGTTCTTGCCCCTAGCCCTAGAATGGTGGTGCAGAGATTTTGGTGGTAAGCACTTAAAAAGAGGCTGGTAGCTCCATGAAAGCAACAAGCTAAACCCACAAACCAGACAGAAGTTTAAGAGAGAGAACCAAGGAAAGAGGCAAAGCTAAGAAAAGAACGATCCCTTCTGGAGGTAAGAACAAGCCTGACAGGCTAGCTTCAATAAATACCCCTTTGAAGAGCATGGAATTTAATTGGATTAGACTGTGAGCAATTTACGTCCCAGGACATTGCTGAAAACAATAAAACAATCGACCCGCAACTAGTGGAGGCTAGCAGCTGTGTCTGATACCATACGAGGCAGACAATTTAGCAGAGATCAGGGGAAAAGACAGTCAAAGAATGGTGGTTCTAGGTTCCACCCAGAGGCTGGGGCGGTTAGGAGGTAAGGGTGGTTGAGGAGATGTTGGTCAAAGGATATATAATAACATTTAGATAGGAGGAATAAATTCAAGAGATCTATTGCATAGCATGGTGACTATAGCCAATGTCAATTCTTGAAAAAGGCAA
>NW_012153063.1:5263686-5264616 GCF_000956105.1 Propithecus coquereli | reverse complement strand
TAATTAATGTATTTTTGTTTACATTTTAGAAATAAGACAGTACCCATTCAAAAATTATAGAAACTATTTTAAAGCACCCAAAATTCCCTATATAATCATAATACTGTGAGAGCATTTTAAACAAGACTTTTAAATCAAAATCGTGCTTGTTGAGTAATGTCAGTCCTTAACAGGGCATTAGTAAGAGCCCTGTGTTTAACCAACCACATGCAATTCAGGAAACAGGCCCTCTCCTAACTGGTGGCAACAGCAACAAATTGATAGCAAGGATGGATCATTAAATTCTGTTAATTAGCGGGATATTTTTCTTCTGTCAAATTTGAAGCATAATTGATTAATCCCTTAACTTTAAGATATGTCACATCAATTTGTTTTTTATGTCTCAATAGTGATCTTTTCACATTCTTAACACATTCACTACAAAATTATGGATCAAGCAATCAGTACATATATACAAGTGCCAAAAAGGTGTGTTATTTTGCTGGACTTTACGGAAAATACAAGGTCTTTGGTTTGAACGTTTATTCCCTCCAAAAGTCACGTTGAAATTAAATTGATGTGTGGCCTTTAAGAGGTGATTAGGTCATAATGGCTTTGCCCTCATGAATGGATTAATGATGTTATCCTGAGAGTGAGTTATTTATTAAGAGACTCAGTTTGTTATAAAAGCAAGTTTGACTGGATTTCCTCTCTTCATCCCATGTACACCCTTCTGCCTTCCACCCTTTCACCATGGGAAGACCCTTCCCAGATGCTGGCACCATGCACTAGGACTTCCCAATCTCCAGAACTATGAGCTGAATTAATCTCTTTTCTTTATAAATTACTTAGTCTATGGTATTCTCTTATAGCAGCAGAAAACATATTAAAAGACAAGGATAGATAAAATCTCTTTTGTCACCAAGGTACTTAACTATTAGTTGGGTAACT
>NW_012153063.1:5255905-5260982 GCF_000956105.1 Propithecus coquereli | reverse complement strand
CATTTAAATTTAGTCACAGTGGTCCTAGTTGAAATTTTGATTAGTCAAAATATTTTAGTCTTAAATGAAAGCTACCCACACATGCCTTTTACAAAAACAATTCTTGCATGAAAAAAGATTCACAGTATCCCTCCTTCTTGGTAATTCTGAACAAATCACCTAGAGAAGCTAAAAATGACATGTTTCATTTCATTCTCTATATTTTTTGTTTTAGATTTACACAGTAAAATTTTTCATGCATAACAGTACTTAAGACTCAGTAAAGGAACTAACTTTCTTACCTCCTGGAAAGAGTTGCCTGCTAACTTTCCATTTTCTATTCACTCTTCAACACACTCCAGTGTGGTTCCACTCTACCCCCTCATGAGAACATTATTTTAAACGCTTTTTAACCTTTGTGACATTCCTCAGCATTGATTGAGAGGTAAGGAAAGACAAAGTGCTTCAAATTCTGGTGCATATGAGAAAAAGGAGAATTTTGGAAAAGTGGGACTTAGTCTCCAATACATATTTTTTAATTATCTACATATTAACACTTTTCCTATGTTCTTCAATTCTTCTTGGCCCAGAGCACATGAAGTTGTCACTCTTTTTTTGTTAAGAGAAATGTTATCAGAATACCAGTGTAGGGGGGAGGGGAAACTTACCCTTTCCCGAGAGTTCACTGAAAGATCAACTCACAATTAAGGCAGATTAACAAATGGTTATTTACCATGCGCATGGAGAGAATAACAGAATGATCACCCAATATTTCAATGAAGTTCAGATATTTTTACACCTGCCCTTTTAGAGGGGAGAGGGAGATGAGGAGTACAGGTAATTCTGTTTAGGGGCAATGAAGGTTGCTAGGGAGGATGAGTGGATGGGGGAAACAGATTGACTCGAAAAATGACCTGAGAGACAGGTATTATATTTTAAATGATTTGGGCCAGATCTGGTTGCCTTCTTGATCATCTTTCCTGCAATATATTGAGATAATAGGGACAGGAAGGGAAGTCCACTGTTCTTTTGATCTGTCAGTCCCATTTATGCAGATAGAGGGAAAGCCCCTTCCAGTGCTTTTTGATCTCTAAGGGCTTTTATTCAAAATACCAAGGAGTCATATTCTGGGGTGAAAATTCCTGAGCTCCTTCATCAGCTAAACTAGAAATTTCTAAGTCTAATGTGTCATAGAGACAGTGCATTATAAAGCATATTGCAAAATTAGACAAGATGGTGAATCAAAGACACCACCAGCCAGAACATATCTGTAAGGAGAAATTTTAGATGAAAGAGAAAAAACAAACAGACAGACAAACATAGATCAGAAGAGGGTCTGAAGGAAGGGTACCTGAAACTACTCCACGAGAAGAGGTTGTAGACCAGAACTGGAAGGAGAAAGGCATCAGCGGGGATTAAGCCCAGAGAGGCTCAGAGAGCATCGAGAAGGGTAGGTGGACTGGCTAACACACCTCTCCCTCGAATCTCGGACTGTGGTGGGCTCCCGAGATACTGGAAAGACCTTCTGCTGAAGCGAGCCCAGAGACTGTTGCTGCCAGTGAGCGGAGAGCTTCTTGCAGACAGGGCACCAGGCTCTCACCATCCCCCACGCCCCCCATCCCAGGGCGCCTCTTGCCCCATAGACCTAAGCTGGAAGGCAGGCGCCATATTGCTTCTCTACCCACTAGGTGCCTTTGCCCTCCCCATGGGGCCTCAGCCCTTCAGGTTCCATCTTGCTCATCGTCACAGAGCCATTTTCCAACTCTGGCTCAGACTGCAGGAGCCACCGGGGTCCAGTGGGTCCTAGGTGATCTGTGTGACTCCAGAGCCCCGTCATTCTGGGAGGACTGCCTCCCAGAGAGTGGGTTGGAGACAACCAGAGGATGGACTTTCCTCCACCTAAACTCCCTTTTGCCCATTCCCCTCGCCAACCCACGGCTGCCAAGAGAGACAATTGAGCCACCACAAGGAGGTTTTCACAGGGAACAGGGCTGAGGCCTTTCCTTTTGGGGTCCTGCAGCAGACTGAGGGGTCCTCAGACTGTGAGCTCCCTGCCGGCTGGCCCTCCCAGGTGCTGATTGCCCGGTGACTCTAGCAGAGCAGAACACACCCCGAGGTGGAGGAGCATTGAATCAGCTTGGACAACCCGTGAGAGACACTTGGGACCAGTATCCTTCTCCCTGGCATGGTCAGGGTTTAATCTCTGGGGTCTGGGGGATGGACCCAAAGGCCAGACTTGTACACCCAGGTCTTGATCACATCACCTGGTGGCACAGAGGGGATATTTGTTAGTCTCTCAAGGTGTGGGTGCCCGCAGGCGCAGATCAGGGGTGAGAGTGCAGAGGGAGTCCTACCCTCCCATGGGAAGCTGCGCTCCCAGCTCAGGCTGGGATCCTGAGCAGGGAACCCCTCAGCCTATATCCCAGTCATGGGGGAGCTCATATGGCTTGAGGCCCTGCCTGCCAGCAGAGGCCTGGGAAAAACTGCAGAATAGGGGACAGTGGAAAGGAAGTAAGGGCTGCTCCCGACTGCCTGACTGAGGGTCTCAGACAGCTCTGCCTCCACAAGCAGACTTTTTGGTTGAGTGGGGCCACTTCAGCCCCTGGCAACTTTGCCCAGAGGTGGAGAACAAATATTTGACTCCTGCTAAAAGCATCTGTAGAGCTTGAGGGCACCTATTATTATTATCCTGGATAGAGCTGGAGCCCTTTCTTCTAAGTGAAGTATCACAAGAATGGAAAACAAACACCACATGTACTCACCATTAAATTGGTACTAACTGGTCAACACTAACATGCACATATGGGAAGTAACGTGGGAAGGAGGAGGAGGGGATGGGTAAATCCACACCTAAGGGATGTGGTGCATGCTGTCTGGGGAATGGGCGTGCTTGTCAGGTGATGCAAAGGCAATTTATGTAACCAAAGTGTTTGTATCCCCATAATACTCTGAAATAAAAAAAAAATTAAAAATAAACAAAGCATATTGCCTGAGAAACAACTTTGTCTAAATTCAAATTTATACATGTGAACTTATTATTTGCAGAATTAACATATTTTGAAAGTTTCAATGTAAATTTAAAAAAAAAAGGCTCTTTAATGTCAGTACATCACAAATTCCTTGATGGGAAAGCTATGTCATTTTTTTTTAAATCTATTGTGCCTACCACACAACTAGGCACAAGTTAGTACTCAAAAAACACTTTGTAGTGAACATTAAGTGGATAACAGAGGCAAATGACTGCAAAATTACAAAAGGCAGATATTAATTTCTTACTTCTAAATCCACTTTTTGAAATTTCTAATCATTGTTTCAGGGGAGACTTTATTTAAGAGAATAGAATCACCTTAGATGGAGCAGGGGAATGTCCTTCGTGCTTTGTACTACAGGAGATGTCTCAACAGAATTGTCTGGGAAGAGGTCATGAGATTGTCTTCCCTGGAGATGGGGTTGATCAGGACCATAAGCTATAGTTAAACAGCAATAATCTCAAGCTGAAAACTCCTTTTAAAAGGTCTGTATTTCTTCTTATAGAGAGGACTATGGCACTTTAAGATGAGAGTCTGCCATAGTTCCCTTTTGCTGGAAAATTAATAAACTTCTCTGACCTTTTCCTCAAAGCACCAGTCCTTGTTCTTCTGATGCAGCCTTGGGGACAAGTGCAGAACTTTCGGTAACAAAACTACTTCTTAAGTTAGTGGAATCACCATCCTTATAGCTACTTGTGCCAGAATGTGGAAATTATCCATATCTGTCTACCTTACTCATCACATTCAACCAATCCACCAAGTCCTGCTAAACATCTTATCTAGTTTTGGAATTCATACACTTCTCACCTAAATCTATCATCTATCACCTAGAAACTGCACTAACCCAAAAGTCATCTTCATGTCCAGTCTTGTGTTCTTGCAAATCATCATCGTAGTACAGCCACAGTCATAAGTTAAATCATCTCTTCTTCCTCATCCTCTTGGAAATCACCCAGTACAACAAGAAACAATATCTCCCAGTGTACCTTTAATGAAATTCTCAAATACTGGTAAAACAAAACATGAGGAAAGCTGCCAATTGCAATGGAGGTAAAACAGGAATGCAAGAGTACGACTAGAAAAGAAACCTGTGGATACTTACTTCAGACAAAGTTTACCAGGTTTTATCTAAAATATCCCACTAATATAAAATAGATGACAAACCCTGTAATTCAAAACCAAAATTGCTTATATTGTCTGTTTGCTCCTGCAGATCCATCTACACCATACCTATTCCAACCTGCTTTCTCCTGCAGTCAGCTGACCTCTATGGACTGATTAACCAGATGCCTTTGCCTCAGCTTCCCATTAGATTTTCCCAATGAAAATTACCTCAGAAGATGGTAGAGTAGAAATAAAGTATACTTGAAATATTTGTTCCTCCAGTTCTCTCCCTACTGAGCCATAGCTTGGCAGCAGGTCTGTTCTTTTACCAAAGGACACAGATACTGTTGGGAGGCCAGCAAGATCTTTTCCCATAACAACTCCATCTCCTATAACCTGTCCTTTGGAGATTCTGGCTCCCTGTTGTTGGTCTTCTGGTACTTCTTCATCTCCTGGTGGTCTCCCTTATGTATGACTACACTCTTATATGCAAATTCTACATTCAATTCTCCTCGCTTACTCCATTTAGATGGGCACCTGCTTTCTGTTGGGAATCCCGACTGGTGTTATGTTGTTTAGAACAATAGAAAGAGGGTAAATGGATTAGGGGCTGGACTTTCTCTAGGGTGAATTTGGGACCACAGAATAAGAAAACACAGACACACAATTTTTACAGAAAGTAGTCTGCAGATGAGTCCAGGGAGAGGCTGAATTACAGCCACTTTTTCTGCTAAAAAGCCAATGATTTACACGGGGACAGGAGGACAAATAAAAGTTGAACAACTCACATGCTAATAAATCTCTGCCAGTTATAATATTGCCCAGGCATTGTTTCACATAGACGTTGTGCAAATGGTTGGCTCAAATGTGATAAGTCACCTCAATCAGAAGTGTGTTACAATAGAAATAGGATACTGGACAGAATCATTTAAAAATACTTTAAGAAGAAATGAACAGGAAAAACA
>NW_012153063.1:5251972-5253035 GCF_000956105.1 Propithecus coquereli | reverse complement strand
GCTAAAAAAAAAAAAAAAAAAAAATCACAGTGATGGAAATAGGTCAAAGAGACACAAAAGCCAAATGAAAGAGCTCCCAATGGCCAAAGATGGAACAATTTGAGCAAAAATAAATAAATAAACAATGTTGTATTGGATTATAAACCAATGTATAAAATAAATAACCATGAGCCCATACTGATATAAATAAATGCTTGACTACATCGTAAATTTTGGAGAAGAAATAAATCTTCAGTGCAGAATTCCAAATAATTTATGCAGCTCCTCTGCTCTCAAGGAGGTAAAGCATAACTCCCCACTCCTTAAGTGTGGGCTCCACATGGTGGTGTTCTTCCAGAGAACATAACATGGAATGGGGGAAATAAATAATTTTACAACGGAGATGAAAATGACACTTTACCTTTGTGGTCTTCTGCCCCAGAACACATAACTTCAGTCTAATCATGAGGAAAATTTCAGATAAATCCCAATCAAAGGACTTTTATGAAATACTTGACCAGTACTCCTCAAAATCATCAAAGCTATCAAAAACTAGGAACGTCTGAAAAACTTTCACAGCCAAGAAAAGCCTTAGGAGACAAGATGACTAAATGTTACATGGTATCCTGAATGGGACTCTGGAATAGTAAAAGAACATTAGGTAAAAACCAAGAAAGTATAAATAAAGTATGGAATTTAGATAACAATAAATCAATATTAGTTTATTAATTGTGACAAATGTACCATACTAATGTAAGATGATAATAATAGGGGTAACTGGGTACAGGTTATATGAGAACTGCCTGTATTATCTTTACTATTTTTCTGTAAACCCAAAACAGTTTATACATACATATGTATATATATAAACAGACTCACACAACCAAACCCAGATGTAAGCCATATGAAAGAAATGTCTATGCATTTAAATAAGCCAGGTGTGGTGGTGCATGCCTATAGTCCCAGCGACTGGGGAGGCTGAGTCAGGAGGATTGCTGAGCCCACGAGTTTAAGGCTGCAGTGAGCTATGATCACACCACTGCACTCCAGCCTGGGGGACAGAGCAAGACCTCGTCTCTCTAAA
>NW_012153063.1:5247619-5249687 GCF_000956105.1 Propithecus coquereli | reverse complement strand
AAATAAGCCGTGAATAAATGAAAAAGCAATCCCTGTCCTTGAATTTCAATGCTCTATAATTTATACATTTAAAGTGACTTCAATAAATTAAAAACAAGTGATACAGTGGAGAAAGGATAGTCTTTTCAATGAACAAGGCTGGGAAAGTAATAAACCTTACTTCTTCACACTACATGCAAACATAAATTCTAAGTGGATTGCAAACGTAAATGTGAAAGAGAAAACTATAAAGTTCTCAAGTTAAAAACATAGGTGGGCACATTAGGGACATTTGGGTAGGCAAAAATTTCTGACATGGTGTACAAACTGTGCTAACCAAAAAGCAAAACACTGTTAAATTTAGTAGTTCAAACTTAAGATTTATCTATCAAAATGCATCATTGAAATTCTGAAAAAGGCCAATCATAGAATGGAATATGTAATACACACACACGTATTCAACAAAGGGTTAACTAAAATCAAGAATATATAAAGCACATTTATAAATTAGTAAGAAAAAAAGAAGATAACCAAATAGAGAGTAGGCAAAAGATTTGAGCAACCAGTTCACCAAAGATGATTCCCCAATGGCCAATAAACATGAAAACCTGGTCAGCTTCATTAGTTATCACAGAAATACAAATTTAAATTATATTGCAATATCACCACACATCCACCACATTAGCTAAAATACCAAAACAAAAAACAGACAATACACATATATGTAGGTGAGGGCGAGGAGCAAATGAAACTCACTGCTAGTGAGAATGTGCATTGGTAAAACAATTTTGAAAAATTGGCAGCATCTACTAAGACTGAGCACACAAGTACACAATCTGACTCAGCAATTCTCCCTCCAGATAAATGCCCAACATAAACACATATATTAACCAAAAGCCACACACAAGGATGTTCATAGCAGCCCTATTCAGAAAAGCCAAAAACCAGCAGCAACTCAAATGTCCATCAATAGAAGAATGGATAAATAAAGGGTGGTATATTCACACAATGTACTAAGATTCAACAAAGAGAATGAACAAATCTATAGCTACCAAAACAACATGGAAGAGATTTATAAACATATTTTTAGCTAGAAAAGCCAGACGAGTATATGGTATACGATGCTGTTTATATAAAGTCAAAGTGGTCACAACTGATTTGTGGTGTTAGAAGCAGGATAATGGTTACCCTTGTAGAGGCAGTAGAGACCAAAAGGGGCTTCTAGGGAGCTGATTATATTCTGCTCTTTGATCTGGGTCATGATTACAGGGGTTTATTCACTTCATGAAAATTCGTCAAGCTGTGTATTTGTGATGTGTGCACTTTTCTATACATAGTTACATTTCAGAAACAAAGTTTACTATAGCAAAATTTTAGAACAAGATAAGCTAAACTTTATATAGAAAAATTAACAGCATGAATTTACTGGGGGATTATAAAAGTTGAAGAACAGTGAGAAGCAACCAGACTTTTATCAAATCATATTTTAAGCTTTAACAATGAAAAGCACAATAGAGTAGACTGATCATTGTCTGTTTTCCCCTCTAGATCCATTATCCACCTTTCTCTATCCTGCTCTGGGCCCCTAGGAGACTGAAGCTCTATGGATTTATCATCAGAAAGGCTTATGATTGGGTTCTGCAATGGCAGGCATGAGCAGGAGATTGGAGGGAAGGAGGGGTAAGAAGTCATGTGTATCCCTTGGCTCATGCTCCTTCTGTGCTGGGGTTGTCATTTTGAAAGTGGTTACTTTTTTGTATGACCACACCTCCCTTTGGTCCAGCCTCTCCCATGGCTGCAGGTCTCTCTGGGTTAGGGCAACTGTGTTCCCACTTTTGTTTGTCCAGGGCTATGGATATTAAAGTGTTCCCATCGTTGCTACTAGTTGGGAGCTTCACCACCCCTTGTTGATTTCCTTAACTTTGCCCACTCCTGTGTATATGGTACATTGTGTATATAGTGTGTTCAGTTCTTCTCTAATAACCCTCTGAGTGTACCATCTATTTCCTACAAAAGCTGACACATACTATTGATGTGACTAGAAATATAGCTCTCGTGAATAGACAAATAGATTATTGGAGCAGATAAG
>NW_012153063.1:5245017-5246165 GCF_000956105.1 Propithecus coquereli | reverse complement strand
TGAGGGAGAAGGAGATACTTTTTCATCATATGCTCTGTTTACATTTTGAATTTTGAACCATGTGCAAAAACTACTTATATTAAAAGTAAATTAATCGATTTTTAAAATTATTGTTTTTTGTTCAAAACAATTAAATATCTTCCCATTGCTCTTGGGGTGTAATCTAAATTTCTTTTGTTGCCCTGCCTGATCTGTCCTTCATCAAGTGTTCCAGCCTCATTGTGAGCCACACTTGTCTTAACTGCCTACATATCAGTCACATCGGCCTTGATCAATATCTTTGCACATGCTGGGTTGCTGTGCCTCAGGACCTTTATACATGACTATTGCTTCTGCTTGTTTTCTTCTTCTTCCCTCATAAACTGCATCATTTATTCCTTATCTTTTTCTTGATTAATTCTCTTCATCCTTTGTGTATCAGCATCAATATCACTTTCTCATGAAAGCCTCTTTAGATTCCTCAAAACAGCCTAGCTCTCCCTATATATTTTTTAACATGCTTATATTTTTACTTTTTAGTCCTTTACATAACAATTAATTGTGTCTTCACTTATTTAGTATACATTGTCTCGGGTGGACTGTAAACACCATAATGACAATAAAATCATGTCTGTTTTATTCATCATGGAGTCACCAATATATAACACAATGTTTGAGAAAAAATAGGCACTCAAGAAGTTATTGAACTATTAATGATGGCACACACACCTATAAGCCAGTCACTAACGAGCCTGCCCTTGATCAAGTTACATAATTCTCCTACCTCTCAGTTTTCCTGCCTCTAAAAGATTTTCAAGAGACCTCTTGAAGGTGCCTTTGCCCCTACTTTAAAATGACAGCAATCTAAAAAATACTGCAGGACAACGTGTTGCTTCCTCAAATCAGGCAGAGACCAGTGCCTGAATCTAGACCAGAGCTGTGTTATATTGTTACTTCATAATTTCTCAGAATCACGGTTGGGTCTTCACAAAACAAACACAAGAGGCTGACCTGGACCATCCTAGATGGTGTCTTTGGACCTATGTAGCTAACATTTTTCATCCTCTCAACTGGTGTGGTAAGGCTGTCAAGAAAACTGAATCTTCTCATTTGTTGAAAAACCTTAGCTAGACAGAATAATGACCAAACTCTTACTCCTAGGGAAGTCC
>NW_012153063.1:5237647-5240947 GCF_000956105.1 Propithecus coquereli | reverse complement strand
AAAAAAAAAAAATGCTGTTCATACACTGCTGATGAGATTTGCGCTGTGAATAACATTTATAGCTGTGGTGGTGACTGCACAGAGAACTCTTGGATCAATTTAAATTATTTGCAAGTCGTCTAATTGGAATTGGGATATATGATTAATTACAATAAATATGGCTGTAAATTCTTCATGCCTCCCATTGAGAGGTAGAATTTAATTCCCCTCTCCTTGAATCTGAGCTGATCTTAGTGGTGTATTTGACCAACAGAATGAAGACAAAGTGACATTCTGGAAAATCTAATTCTAGATCAAAAGGCTCCAGCTTCTACTTAGGTCTCTCAAAATGCTCACCCTGGGAGGAGCCAACTGACATGTAAGAAGTTCAACTGCCCTGAGACTGCCGTATTGAAGAGGTCAAGTGAAGGCACTCTGGTCAGAGCCTTGGCTAACCCACACTCCAGTCATCCTTCCTAAGGCACTGCACATGTGAGTGAAGCTGTCTTGGACCTTCAAGACCAGCTGAACTACCAGCTGAGTACCCCAAAATGACCTCAGCCAATGCCACAAGAGCAGAAGAATCATACAGACAAATCTCGTCCAAATTTCTAACCTATATAATTATGAGATACAAAAAAAAATTTAAGCTACGAGGTTTTAGGGTAACTTGTTATGTAGCAATGATAACCACAACAGCATGTGATACATGGCTCTGCCACAAGGAAATCACACCTGACATTCTGATTCTGTCATCACAAAACTCTAAGGTCCTCAAGCCCTAAAGGAGTCACTTCACATTTATAACCAGATTTCACTTCCTTATTTGAATCCATCTAAGTAAGCATGAACCTCTGGAATGAGTCTGTGCAAGCTAGCTACTCTCCTGAAGGATTTCTGTATCCCCTGGGTCCACTGAAAGGCCTCCAGCTCCCACGATGTCTTAGTGTAGCTCATATTTTCATTAACATCTTCACTAGGAACCCCAAATTTGTGATGCGACTGAATAAGTATTCAGACAACATCCATCTCTCCCTTCCCCCATTTGTCCATCCCTCTGACCTTTTCTCTCGACTCCTTTGATCTCCATCTTGCTCTGGTTTACTCTTTCCCCTGCTACTCTGTCTCCTTCCCAGACCATTGCTCATCTACATTTCCTCCCTTCACCTCTGTGTGGCCTCGGGGGGTCACTTTACCTCTGTAAGCCTCAGTTTCACTTCTGTAAATTAGGGATGCCCTAAACATTAAAATGAGATCACGCAATTAAAATGCTAGTATAGCACATAATAAAGTAAGTGCTCAAAACATGTTTACCATTATTAATATCATAGCCATTATCCTTCAGCCTAAAGCAATAGTGGCCTACCAGTCAACCCATGCCAGTAAACACCTAACTACCAACTACAACATGCCATCACACTTTCCCATAAAAATCCGAATTCCCACTGGGTTCATTCAGGACCACCTCTGCTGTAATCAAAACCTTTCCATAAATGTAAACACACTGCCCAGAAAATCACAGAATGTCAGGGTGTGAAGAAGTATAATGTCTAACCCCATAATGCAGAGAAACTGGCTATTAACCTGTCACTAAAGCCATTCCAGAAATCCACATTTGTGCCAACTAAATTACTCTTTATAATGTTATGATTATTTTCAATATTATATTATTTCTGATGGACATACCAAAGTTATTCAAAGTTGAGTTAATTTGATCTGATAGAATATTAAAACTTGCTACCTTAGTCCAAGTAGTATAATATGGTCCTGAAATACATTTTCTTATATAGTCAACCAAGAATAAGAAGAATTTGTAATTTTGTATTGCTATAATAGAATATATTTTTATTTAGGAATCTCTAAACATCTTAACATTGCATCAATTTCACTTTTACATTGCTTTGAAGTCATTGATAACTATGAAGACATTCCTTTTTTAGGGCTCATTTTTTCCCAGAATATAATAGATATTTAATAATATAGGTACTTACTGATACAACCAATTGCTTTCCAATCTTTACATTAAATATACGACTGGTAGATATTCTGTTTGGACGTTCCATAATAACAATAATAACGGTTCATGCTTACCACAGCACTTACTCTGTATCCAGCACTATTTCAAGTGCCTAATTTACGTTTTCTCGATCTGAATTTACAATAACCTTATGAGTAGTTATTATTATCGTCATTTTACAGAGGAAACTGAGGTATGGAAAATTTAAATAATCTGCCTAAGATCACGTAGCTACTAAGTGTCAGAGCTTGGATTCAAATCCAAGAAGACTGTCTCTGATGTCTGGCTTTTAATCACAGGCTCTCTCTCTATACATATATCATTTTCATTCTGCCTCTTGTAGACATCTGATGTTCACATGTTTAAAACAGAACTTAACCATTTTCTACCTGTTCACCTCTATAGCAAAAAAATATCATGTGACCTCTCACCTATCTTCCCAGACTAGAAACATGTATCTCAAAGTCTGAGTGTCTCCTCTCGCTCATCCAAACACATCATGACAGTTATTCCTCCCCAAAATATAACATCGTTCCTCAGATTGGTTTCTCTTTCTACTCTAGTCCAAGCAATCAATCCCCCTCCCTCTCCCTCTCTGTCCACCCAGATCATTATAGTATCTTATAATAGCTTCCTAGTTCATCTCTCTGCCTCCAATCCCGGTTAATTCAATCCATTCTCCATTCTTTAGTCAAAGTGAATTTTCCCAAAATGCAAAAGAATTATGACACCTTTTAACTTAAAACATTCAACAGCTTCTTATTATCCTTTGCAAAGTGTTCAAACTCTTTACCATGGCTTACGAGGGTCTTATAATTTAGTCCCTGTTTGCTAGCCTTAGCATCAACCCTGTTTGCTCTGTATTTCACTTATACTCAGCTGCCTTCAATTCTTCACACATAGTATGATTTTTTGTTGCCTCAGGGTCTTCATGCACATTGTTTCCACTGTTTAGACCACACCCACAGTGATTTGTCTGGCAAATTTGTACTTATCCCTTGGGTTTCAGCTTGGATGTTACTTTCTCATGACAGCCTGCCCTGATCTCCCCTTGTCATGTATTCATATAGCCCCCCAAACTTCCTTTACTACAGCATTAATCAAGCTCTGTTATAAGAGTTTTCTTAACTCTGCATTTATCACTAGACTATAAACTTTCTATGTTCCAAAATGTTCTCTTTAAAGTACTCAATAAATATTTGTGAAATTAATGAATAAAGGTTAAGACACAAAGGGGCTAAAAAAAGTGATACAGAGATATACATGAAAGTACATTCTCCTAAATTGTCTATTTTCTATCATAA
>NW_012153063.1:5235915-5237597 GCF_000956105.1 Propithecus coquereli | reverse complement strand
ATCATGTTATATTGTATTCATTTCTGTAAGTTGTCTCAAATTGTATTTGGAATGAGGCAGGTTGAAAACAATAACAACTGCATAAAATATGCATGTCCATTTAATACCTGTAGCTCAGGATCCCTTCTCTGCAAATCCTTCAAGTGCCATCTCCCTCAGGACTAAGGTGGCTCTTAAAGTTCATTGGTTACGATTCAGCATTTGATCAAATACTCTCTTATACAATGTTCTCATTATTTCATATATAGATCCCATAAGATTTTAAGTCCTATGCATTTATATGTGTTCTCCACAGCACCTAGAAGAGTACCTGCCACATAATAGATATTCAGTAGACCTTTGTTACATTAATGAATGAACAAATGGCTTAATATGTTGTATAGCTCAATGAAGGAGTAAAACTGTTTTTAAAACCTCTAATGAAGAACAAAATCAGTTCAATCTTTCTAATATTCTGGAATTAGACCTATCAACACAATGGAAAGTTAGGAATTTTTTTTCTCACAAGTTTCTCCCAAGAACAAAGAAAGCATTGATGATATTTAACTACATCAATATTAACAGTCTATGCCATGTTTTCAGGATGCAGAATTTTCCCAGGCACAGATTCGTCAACTATGAGATGGTTTTGTATTGATTCTAAAGTGCTTTTTGGATGAACTTTGAAAGCCATTTGCTGAGTGTGAGATTTTGAAGGCTTGAGGTTGTCAATAAATATGTTTTGCTATAATTAATAACTGTATTTTCTCGCACCTGTGGAGAAGATGAAGCACCATTCTAATTTCACATTCGGCAATAAACATGAGCAACTGTCTGCATGATTCCTCTTTTGATTCCAGCTGCCAACAGCTTGGAATGCTTTAAGTCCAGCTAACTCTACATTCCCTCATTAGCTGGTGTCCCCATTTATTTTTCTGCCTAAATGGGTAGAGAAGTCATTTTGTTTAGTTCATTCGGATCTATTGAGAAAGATACCAGCAAATCAACACCTGTCACTTTTCAGTAAATCCTAAGAGGAACTAGGCTTTGTAACAGATTTGCCTTGGCAGGAAACAAAATGCTTTAGGATTGCAGTAAATGACTGAATTCTATGAAACTGCTATCTCCTCTGTTAAAGTGGGGAATGAGCATCAGTCTATTATGGATGTAATTAATCCAAATCACTTATAAGACAATAAAATTTAATTATGGGTTCTTAGAAACTAATAACCCACCAATTATTGTTAATAGGCTTTTTCTTAATTGTAGCTAGTGAGTCAAATTTGTTGAGGCTATTTTTCCAACAGTTAATTTTTTTCAAAAAAATCACTATATTTTTAGTTAAGTAGCTTTGGTATAACATTGCCTTGCAGTGGTAGACCAAATACTCCACTGACCTCAGTTTCATTCCTGTATTTTAGAAAATAATTAGTTAAGAACTAAATTTGCAGATATATTTTTCTATAATTAGCATTCTCTGCACCTTAGAGAACATCACTTTTATTATCTCTTAAGAGAAGTATTTCTAGACAGCTGTATATATGTCTCTACATTGATTTTTAGGTAACTTTGCTTGAGAGTACAAACATGGAAAAATATTTCAAAGTTCATTCTGATTTTATTAGATCCTATAGTGAGTCAAGTGTTTAATCCCTTGAATGTGTGTAGTACTAGGGACATTACAGATGGAATGATTCTTCTGT
>NW_012153063.1:5227580-5231391 GCF_000956105.1 Propithecus coquereli | reverse complement strand
TTAAAGAGAGGAGAGAAACACAATCTTTCTAACCAAACATGTCTCACTACAATCATTTTTTTAGTATCAAAATTTTGTAGATTCAATAGTTTTGAACACTAACTAGAATTTAATTTCTGGGAACACAACAGTCAGTAAGACAAATATATCCCTACCTTCCGTAGACTTGAATTAAGCACCAGAGACTCATGAGTGGCTCTCAGCTCTAGGTGTCATGTTGAAAAAAAGGGATGCTGAGATGGTCTAGAATTATTTTTAGTGACCACCTTAATGAATCAAAGAAAACCATCATTGATTAAAACCAACTCCATCACATCCACATTAGTACAATGAATACAGCAACCAAAGAACCTTTGTGTTTCATGTATTTCTGAGAGTATCAGCCTTCCAGAGGTTTTTGAATAGCAAAACCCAATAGGGTAAGCCAGAAACTATTTCAGGAGGAGTCAGTCTACAAAGTACCATCTGTTTTTATTTAGCAGTCCCTGGGCCCCACAGATCCACAGGTATCAACAGAACCAGGCACTAGAGTCAGTGAGATACTTCTGAAGCAAAGAGGACTTCTTTGCGCAGGACTCAATGATAGGTTTAGCACAAGATAATTCTTTTGCCCTGGAGGCCTCTCCAATGTTAAGAAAGTCAATTCAGTGTTATTTTTTCTTATTCTGATCCAATGAATAAGACGTGAGCCTAATTCACGTCAAATACTTACCAGGTTTTTAAACTCTCTACGAATTCCTACTCACGTTTTAACTACAACACCACCATTTATTTTTCCCTGCAGCTCCCTATATATTTTAATTATGAGTGGGAAAGGAAGTGTATCAAACCTGGCGAATGATACATTATGTCCTCAATTTAATTAAGAAACATTTTTTTAAAAGGATCCATATGTAAACCCTCTGGAATGGAGAGATTAAGTAAATGTTACAATCTAATTACATTATTCCATATAAATTTCATTTTCAGTATTCTATGAAGAAATGTGTGAAGACTTATAGAAAACACTTAACAGGATATTTCTGCTATGCTAAAAGCTCAAAATCATGCTATATTTCAAACTTGAATTCCTTGCATAGGCAGATAGAAGGAAGAACGCCAAAAAGATTACTGAATGCCCTTAAATTTCAGAAAGGAAAACGCGGTCATCTGGGCACTGGATATTAGAATGTTTCCTTTGTTAGTAAAATAAACACATTTTTCAAGTAATTTCTGTCCTCTAATAACACATTTTGAACTTGTTGGATTCTCTCCCCTTTCTATCTGTTTATGAGCTCTGTCTGTCTTCATCATGGACACCCAACAACACAAAGCTTTGTGTGGGACATTATTTGGGGACACAGCACCTTTGACTTTTTTGTGAGACTGCTTGTGTGGTTTCCTTTGATGAACAAATGCTCCTCTCTGTGGCTTGTATGTTTCTTCTAGGGAACACTTTGAAGAAATAATTAGATAGTAGTTTCAGGAAAAGTGGACCTTTACTGCTGCCAGAAAAGCCTATTTTTTTGTTTATTTTGGTCAGCAATAAATAGTTTTCTTTGTGGATACGAGTCCTTTGTAAAATGAAAGTTGTAAAGACTCAAAAATGATCTTTAAGCAACAGAAGCATGCACAAATGGTGCTAATTTTGACTTGCTGAGTCTTTTTTTCCGTTGCTGCATTGATCTCAACAGCTGTAGGTACTTAAATTCTCTTTCTGGAGCCCTTGCACCCTACATTATGCACAAGAAAAGAAGTAGGGACAATTATTACCAATTTTTCACAGAGCCCAGGGAGCCACTCAGAGGGAGGAAAGACATTCTTCCTCCTGCCACATTACCATCACACTCACCAATTGGAACAGCTTCTTGTAAAATAGCACAGTAATATTCATTAGGAAAAAACAGAATTTTTATATATAACAAAGGGGAAAGAAATGGTAAGGAGAAAAAAGGGAGAGAACTAAAGTTGAGCTAGTCTTTTTCAAGCGAAGGGTGTTTCAAATGATACGTAATGAAAGGTCTTTGTGGATTTGATTGGGTGTGTGTGAGCATTTATAGCACCTGTGCCCACAGGGGGCCGCACCAGCAGCCAAATGGTAACACTGGCATGTAATTACAGAGCACTTAACTGCATTCAGCCAGGGTTTGTTTCTCTGATAATTTCCACGTTCATTGTTCAAGAGGCTGTGGACACTGCAGAGGCTGAGGTTCAAGTACCTGCAGCTGTTGAGATAAATGAATGTTGTAGTTGTTTTTAAAAGTTTCCAGTAGGAATGCTGTTGAAGAGGAAATTTTGACAGAAGTACAGTTAAAATATTACACGTACCTTTCCAAAGCTGTAAAATCCTAAATCTATAAATGGATCATTCTTTCTTCCTCCTCATTTCACAAGCTGGCTGAGCTCCTGTTCTCCCCATCCAGCAGAGCCTGTCCTTCTTGCCTGCTTTTCAGTATGGAAAAGTCTACTTCAATTTACTATTCAGCTCTACAGACACAGTCCCCGTGTTGTCTGCACTTGTGATATATAACAGATTCAGACATTTAAAAATGTGTTAACCTGTTTATACGAAAGAATAAGAATGTTCCGAAAGGACGAAGACTTGCCAAATTTGAACACAGATATTTCTACTTTCTTGCATTTCTTTCCTCCAACCAAAGGTCTTGAATATGTTATTTGTATTTAAGTTTTTTTTTAACAGTTTGGAACATTAGAAAACAGAAAGGCAACAAAATCAAAATTTAATGTAATCCATTTTGAGCATCATGGAGAGAATGTGGTTTTCTAGAGAACTTTTATTTCATCAACTAAAAACATAGGGTTTATTTAGAAATAATGTTATTTGATTACTATTACTCTTAAAATTTTACTTTATTTTACAAATAACCTGTTCAAATTAATATAAAAAGTAGGAACCTTTATTAAAGTCCCGCAATATAAAAATCAACTATTGATTCAAGTTTTTAGTAGTTTCAGCAAACAGTTCTGTTTATTTCAAATATTGAGTTACATTTCTAAATTGGTCACTAGCAGCCTGCTCACTTTTAGTCAAAGTGTAATTTTTATCTTTGTGTGTACATGTATGCATGTGTCTGTTTAGACAGAGAGATTGTAGATAAATGATAGATAGAATAAAGAAATTAAAGTATAATATTACCAATAGGTAAATCTGGGTAATTTTATTTGTACTTTTGAAAATTTCTTAAGTACAAAATTATTTCAAAATAAAAAGTTTTGAAACTTTTATCTGGTCTAAACTTGCATAACTAAGAGAATCCAGACTCAACTTCAGCCACTAGCCTTTTCTCTCTACACATACCCTAACCTCCAGTCATACCAAATATCTTATAATTTCTTTAAATGAATGCTCTTACCTCTACTTTTCCTTGGGAACTATAACGTTGTTCAATACATGAAGCCATGTCCTCTGAATGCCCTTCCCTGGTCTCTGCAGGCAAGTGAAGTATTTTCTTCACTATGAGAAATTCTTTCTTTTCACACATCTATTTTCACCAGAATATAAGATACAAAAGAACTGAGACTGCATTTTGTGTGACCTTGAGCATGTTCCTTAACTTCTGTGTGCCTAAGTTTTTTTATTGATAATATGGAGATAACAGCACCTGCTCACAGGGATATTTTGGGGATTAAGTGGGTTAATTTTTTTTATGTCGAGTCCTGCCTAAGAAATAGTAGGTGTTCCATAATGTTCATTATTATGGTGGTTGGTGGTGCCGGTGCTGGTAATAAGCAGTGTAGTAACAGAGAGATTGTGGTATATTCTTTATAAAACATTGTAGAAACTCATTAAATATTTTCAGGTGAATGAATG
>NW_012153063.1:5223567-5225195 GCF_000956105.1 Propithecus coquereli | reverse complement strand
GGTTAATCACTAGGTCAATGCTGCCATCTTTAATCAACCTGGAAGAATAAACAAAATAAATAAAAATTTACAGATGACAAGTATATTTTATAATTAGTTTTAAAAATACTAACATAAATTGCTCTCTTAGCTATCCAAGTCAACGCCATACTGAGTTGACTGCCACCTGCCCTCCTCTGTTCCTAAATTGATGTTCACCTTATACATATTTGGGGATTATCATTTTTATTATGTTCTTGAAAGAATATTGGTGCAAGTCTAACTAATAGAATGCAAAGGTTGGTTTTCTCTTTAAAATGCTATCTGTCCATTGTAAGAATTAATTTGATAGATATTTACCTATTATTTACAAAGAGATGATCCCCCCAGCATTGAAGACCTTTTCACCCCTGTGCTCCCATCCACACATTAAAGCTGCTGCCTGCTAAGTAGTGATAATTGTTGCTTTACAAGGCTCTAAGCAGGTAGTTATAGTCTCCTTGGAAGCCTGCTAAGGTCTGAACACAATGCCATTCCTTTATTAATTTGATAATGATTTATATATTGACTTCTTAAAAGCCCTAACAAATAATATATTGCATACAATTTGGTATAATGTAGCCATTTGGTAGGCTGTAATATCCTGAAACAACCAAGAATTATCTCCTATGCACTTAAGCCACAAAAATCTGTAAGTGTTGATGCAATGGCATTACTGAAGACTCACACAATCTTCTGAAATAATGTGTCTTACAAAAATCTAACGATGACATAGTCTAAGGCATAATAATCAACCTGATCAAGAAATGGCCAATTAGGTAATCCAATGGATGACATCATTATGGTGCTCAATATAGTTTCCTGCGGGTAGCCAGCGCTCAATAAATTAACTGATCCATTGATACACGACCTCAGTGAAATGAGGTTGATCAATCCTACACTTGATATACATATACATACATAAGGTTGACATGAAATATAAAGTGCTGCATTACAGTCTTCATACCCTCGCTTGTTTCCATCAAGACAAGCATCCTTACTAAGAAGTATTTTGAAAGATATCACATAGCACCATATATATATATGACATTATGTTTTCTATAGTAATAGAAAGTGACACTTGGATAAAATAAATTTCTATCATCCACAAATTTATTTATTTTTAAATTAGCTCACTAAGAAACTTTTAAAAGACTTGCAATTGAGTAAGGTGAAATAAATATTCATGGACTAGTTCTCAAAATTAGTCCTCTAAATTATCTCAGAAAACAGTCTGCCTAGTTCTTACTTTCTGATGGAAGAGAGGCTGGGATTCTGTCCTTCCTGAGATGGCCACGCCACTGGGGTGGCAGGAACATTGTTGGCATTGAGCCAGTCTGATGTGGCTTCCGTGGCAAAGAGCTGCATGTAAAATGGAAAAGTTGGTTACCGTATCACAACAATTCATTGTGTTTTTGGAACCTGCTGGAGCACATGTGTCATTCGAAACATAAAGAAGAAACTGGCGAATGTGAGAAGTAATATGGTGCCGTGGATAACGACTTGGACTCAGAATCCAGAGGCGTGGGCACTTTAAATATTTTTTAGGTATTTACAGTGAGGAAAAATTAAGGAACCTTGACTGTAATTGCTTTTGCATTTTAATAATG
>NW_012153063.1:5220937-5223227 GCF_000956105.1 Propithecus coquereli | reverse complement strand
ACTTCTACTGAGTTTGTGGCAATTTTGTTAAAACTTAAACCTAGCCTTTCTAAGTATTTTACTCTAAGTTTTGAAACTATCACATTAGTTAAACCCTTCAGGTTAAAAGGACATATTTTGGGCTATTTCTTTTCCACGTTTCTGCAATATTTTGTTTGTGAACAGATTTCGATGCTGACAGAAAACAACTTTTAAAAAATAATATAACATACCTTAAAACCTTCATCGTGTAATTGTTCAGCCACACCAAGGAATTTTGGACGGAATGATTGCTGAAAAGAAATTTAACAAAATTTCATTTTCTAGATATATATACTCTTTACTTAGTCATATGCAATATGGTATTCTCTGGTATCATCATAAAGGACAATGCCATATGATGCCAGGTGCTTTAAATTCAAACATGACAAGTTTTATCCTTCTATAGTGAGTATGAGTTCTTAGTTATATTCCAAAAGAGATGAAATTTCATCTACATTGTCTTCCTCTTTGCTTTTCACCTTGCCCCCAACTCCCTTCATTCCCTATTTAATCCACTTAGTTAGTCTCTGTCTGGAAGTCCAGATCCACTTTAGTTCTGCTTGGATCCTTTTTCTGGTCAGGAAGACTTTAAAAGACACCTAGGTTAGGTTGCTCGACACCAAATTAACCCTGCTGTCTGTTTTGCCTGTTCAACCTGTTCTGATTGCTGAGTTCTAGTTTTGTACTGCCCTTCAATAACTGGGTCACTGTCCTAAGTAGCTTGTACACAAGTCCCCACAATAACTCGATCTTTTGGAACTCACTTTTGCATTTACTCCAAGGCAATTAAAGGTTCTGGTTAAAGAATAAGCTCCGGAGTCACTAAGCTACATTCCAAATCCTGGCTTTACCAATTCACTAGTAGTGTGTGCTCAGAAAAGTTAATGTCTTTGAGCCTTTGCTTGTTCGTTTCTAAAACAGAGATGATGATAATAGTGTTTCTACTTCTTGCGGCTCCACAATTTATTAAACCGTCTGACCTTGAATATCCTAACCTCTCTGTGACGCAGTTTCCTCGTATGTTAAACGGGAATGGTAACAGTTCTTGCTTTAATCATGAGTGTTCAATCAGCTCATTTAGAAGTAAGCCCTACTTAAGTGTTAATACTGTAATTTAGGACAGTTACTGGCCCATTTATAGTTATCAATAAATATTAATTACCATTAAAATAATTGTTTTTTCCAGTCTCCTAGAGATTAGATTCTTTCCCCTATATTCTAGTTTCCAAGCCTGGGTTCCTCTTCCGGCTATTACACTTAACAACCCAACCCAACTTCTTTTTCATCTGTATGCATTTCATTTGCACATAGGTTTCCCTAATGTTCCACGACACTGTTCAGATATTTTCTATAGTCCATTGCTGTGTCCTTCCTAGGACACCAGCTGGACCTGAGCAGTTTCCAGGCCCTGCCTTCCCTGGACCCCTGCCTACTGCTGTCAGAGGTTCCCTAGTTCTGAGTATACGACCTGTGACCAAGAGCTAGCATCTGCAAGACAGTGGTCAGGATAAAAGAAAACAAAGCTAAATGACCTACACAAAGCTCAAACTCTGACCTTGACTTCAGGAGTATCTGAGTAACAGAGCTAAATGGAGTATTTAAAATTGTATATAGTTAAAAGTATATCCATCCATTCTCCTTTAAATGGGAACATTTTTGTAGGTTTCCCTCGTAAAAAGTTTTTAAACAGATGATGTAAGTTGGTTATTTCAGTAAAAGTCTTATAATCTACTTAGAAACCATATTAGTGGTGGTTGAAAAATTATAAATATGATTCTATTTTAGAGTCAGAAACTGGAAGAACTGAGATAACAAAACATACAAGATCTTTCACAATTCTGATAATGTTTAGTTCATAAAACCTCCTAATATTTACTTGCAGAGGCTGAGAACAGACCTAAATCCCGGGAAAAGACCCCAAAGACTATGTTCAAATATAAAATTCTTTTAGATTCTGGCCCTCTGAATCCCAGAACTTCAGTTTTATGAGAGGAAGCTATTGGCAAATACAAAAGATAAATGCAACTGGATGAATCTCAGCTAAGGCTGGCTCAGGGGTTATTCATGACAGCCTTCTGTAACATGAATTGTAACCATGCCCAGGATAGTAGCTTTCCATTTCCACTTGGGAAAAACAGGAAGAAATGAGCTTAGATACAAGAGCTCATGGCTAGACATAAAAAATAAAATAAACAAGTAAAAAAAACGGAGAATAACTCTTGGTGACATTAAGACAATTTAATGAGGCATGTGGCAGTCTCTTTAAGAA
>NW_012153063.1:5210075-5220177 GCF_000956105.1 Propithecus coquereli | reverse complement strand
CACAATGAAAAAGTCCCTAGGGAAGAGTACTAAAATGTAATTTTTTTTCCTTTGCCATTTTAAAGTAAAATAAGTCAGCAAGTCCTCCAAGACCTGTAGACACCAGGCAGAACCTCATTATGGAGCTGTTTCAGTGTTGTCCCCCAAGTGGAAAAGATAAATATCCAACATGACAGTATTGGCAGTTCCCAGCCAGGGAACCACTCTGCCTTCTGGTCTGGGGTGTTGGCTTCCATAGGCACATTATAAACTTCTATCAAACGTGTATTGAACACTTGTGACACATAAAACAGCCTCTCTACAAAAAGAAATTACAGCTGTCAGCTTGCATCTGAGTAGCCTCAGATTTAAAAGCTGATTGAAAATACCTGTGTAAGAAACCATTTGTTACTAAAGGTGAAAAGTGCAAGCTGATTTATTTTCTTGGGAATGTTTATAAGAAAGAAAATCCTTTAAAAGTGGAACATATATATATATACATTTCCTCAATGATCATTTTCACATTAATTCAACTTCTGGTTGCAAAAAAGAAAACCAAGCTAATACTATGTGATGCCTGTGGATTCTACGGGGACGTCTGGATTGACAACTCTATGGTTGTTCCTAATGATTCTGTATTGAAGATAAAAGGTTATTCATGTCACTTGGAGTTGTCTTTTCAAATAAAATGCTTGCTTTGTGTTTCTGAGCAATGCCGAAGCGCAGATGTCAGGTTGGTGCTCGCCACTCCACAAGCATCACTGAATAGCCCAATCAGTGGGGAAAAAACAGTGAGTGCTCTTGATCTACTCTAGAGTAAATCATTTATTGTTAAAGGGTGTTCCAGAAAACTTCAAAACAAGGCAGATTGCCTACTCATAGCAACCAAAAATAAATCCTAATACGATGAAAGGTGGCTGAAAATATTACAGGAAAATCAAAGATGATTTTGTTGCCACATAAATCTGCATTATGCCTTTCTTATATTAGAAATGCCTTGGTATATGGAAAGCCTCTCAGTAGAGAAGCAGTACATGTAATAGTTACATTGACAAGGATTCTTTGACAAAATCTAAATCTTGATTCTTTTTTCACCTAAGTCCCAGTTACACAAGATTGATGTTATGAATATTTCAAACTTCCCAGGTACTTTGACCCATAGGATTTAACTTTGGAAGGGCAGAAACAGAGTCTGCATGTATAAAAAAGGAGGGTAGGAAAGAGAAGAGAAATAAAGTTAGGAAGACTGTCATATAGCAAGCATGCACATGCACGCTCACACACAGGCAAGCACACGCCATCTACTTGTTAAATATTGAGAAGTGCCTGAAACCTGCTAATAATAAATACTTATTTTAAATGTGTATTAAGTTTCCAACAATAAGAAAAATTCAGAGTCACTTTTTCTTCTACCCCATATTTCTCTCTTCCTCCAATTTCTCTTACAATCTGTTGTGCAAAATTAATGAGTCAAGGTATGTTCATTAAATTCTTCTACTCATGAAGAATTCAGGTCAGGGTGGGAAGACGAAGAGAAAAAACCTTTACCTCAAATAAATGTGACAGATACTGACCATCCTCCCCATACATATGTAGGGAATAATAAAGCAATTTAACTGCAACAATGCTGCCTACCAGGGCTCTTCCATGAGTAGAGTCTACACAACTTTATACTAAATAAATGATTACCTTAAGATATCAAAACGTAATTGTGAACTTTCTCTCTTAGAACCTCATTACATAACTCACCCTCAACTAGATGCCTTCTGTTGGATTTATTAGTCCTAATCCCATTTATATATTGGCAGTAATATTTTAGTCTTTTCAGTCTGACTTTATATGAGTTCTGACCAAGTAGGATCCCACTAAATAAAATGCTTTTCTAAAAGTACACTGCATCCTAAAATATGGAACCCTAATTACTTTATCTGCAGTTACTATGATGCTTAAGTAAAAAGTTGAGATTAGATTTGCTCCTGTTCTAAGTCCAGTCAGTGTTATTAACTCTCTAGGTAGTATTTTCTGTTATAATTTTCAGTTTAATTTATCAGACTAAGCATTTTAAAATATCACTATGAATGAAAATCCTCCATATAGTCATGGAGAGACTATACATTAACTGTTGGTCATGGCAGGTTTTTCTTGTCTCTCACAGAAAATATATCAGAAAATCATTCTTGTCCATCTCTGGAGGCTTAGGCCCCTGCCCACCAATTTTACTACGGTTGTAAATATTGTCTTAAGTATAATTTTATTAAATATTTCTTCTAAAATATTTTTAACTTTTTTATATATATAAATCCCTAACACAATGCTCTCATGTGCAGAAAGTTCTTTGCAACAATTCATGCAATTGCTGGAACGTTGATTTATTTAAAAAAGAATGCATTGAAAGGTAGAACTTTAATGGACAGAACCTCATTGCTTTAAGAAAACTCTTTTTTCTTACAAAACCCTTTTCTTTTTCCTACAAAGCAAAATTCTGTTCCCTAATGCCAAAATTACACAAATACTTCAGAGGGATCGAATTAATTTTTGCTTCACATTTCCCTGCAGCACTGGAACCAAACAAGCACAATTTTATACATCACTGCCTTCTTAGACTGGCATTTTGAAATGTTAGCACTATTATGATTAGATGTGAAGATGTGGACTAAGGGCATGGTCTCCTCTGAATGCCCCCAGGACTCACATTAAACTTTAAGCCATAACTGGAAGTTGGGCAAATATTCTCATAGTTGGGACTTAATAACACTTAATACCCATTTATAATGTGATGAGTCTCTCGTATGGTGTGATTTGTCTCTAAACTGCCATTAAGCTTCACGATTACAAGTCATCTTGTTAGCCTCTGCTCTAACTATTCACCATTGCCCTTCTGGCACCTTTGTAAAGCAAAATCCCAAGTTACTCTTTGCAGAAACTTCTCCAAAGACACTACCTGTCCAGTCTCCAGAGTCTAATTCACTAATATTAAGACACCCTAATGAGACAGCATCTATAATAATCACCCACTGGTTTGAGAATACCTGGTACTGCTCTAATTATATTTTTATTGATTTTTATGTAACCATGCAGGGTTTGAGCTTATTAAATGCACAGCAGGGGTGTTATATAAGACCATCCATTGTTTTTATAGAACCCAAAAATTACTAATCTCAGATAAAAGTGAATAACCAGTTGGAAAACAGCCAGTATTTTTTCAGGAAATTTATAAACAGAATGGTTTACACACTCTTGCAATAATCATTCCAAACAGTAATAGAAGTTTCCTGTCTATCATTTTGCCCTAAGATTTGCGTTTGACTTGCAATAATAAATCAATAATGCCTTATTCCTTATATAAAGATATTCAATTATAATTATCTCAGCCTACCTTGACCTAGAGAGATTAACAAATACTACTATTTCAAGAACTTCCACAATATACTATGGGATAAACTGACTTTTTTAGACCTGTTAAGTCACCACCCTTCATAAACTTTCAACCTAGAGAGTTAAGTTGAGGAAATTTCTCAAATAATGCTCATGTCTTCTTCAACTTTGAATCCTTGGCATTGACTAGAGATTGAAACGTGAAGAACTGAATGAATGAAAGGAAGCAAGGAAGGAGCAGTGGTCAGGAGAGAACACATATGACTTTATTTTGAGAAATGTTGGATTTGAGACATCCAGATAGAGGTATCCAGCAGCTTGTTGGAAATATGGGATAGCTGAGGATAAAGATTTAAAGATGGTAGTTAGAGATAGGAGAGTAGATTTTTGTAGACGTGGATGAGTTTGCAAAGGGGAAATTCAAGAAATAGACACAGAAAGAGAAGGTGAGACTCAACCTTATTGAAAGCCTATGTTCAGCGGCTAAGGAGGAAAAGCTAAGAGCAAAACATTTAGAAAAGACGTAACCAAAGAATAGGAGAGATTCCTTTTTTAAGGCACTCTGAATCCCATTTAGAACAAATACCCCTTCACTAGAGACTTTGTCTTTATTTATTTTAATTTTTGCATTGGTTGTTATAACAGGAGAAGGAAAAATCAGGAAACAAATAGGGAACAAATGTCCATGCTTTCTATAAATTGCTGTAAAGTAGAACATAAGCCCTCTTGTATACCACAATTAATGTCCCTGCCCCTCCTCACCACTCACAGTGTATGACTATGGGCATGCACACAGCCACATACCACTTACCTGAATTCCTATCAGGATGCCTTTCTGGGGTATCTTAAATCCTGTGGAAAGCATCGCCTTTAGGAAGGCTGTGTGAATACCTTCACCAAAGCAAGCCACCTGTTTAGGAATAAATAAAAAGATAAAATAGAGAAGGCAATAGAGAAATCAATCACCCTTACCAATACACACACATACACACAAACACACAAATGGAAAGCACTTCACTCATAGACTCCTTCTGTAGATTTTATTAATGTTGCCCAAAGACCATGCAACCTGAATCCAGGGATTAAAAGACTGGCCAGGGCAGATGTATCTTATGTTTTTAATTAAACATAATGAATGAATAAGCAATTCTTTCTCTATCCAACAACACTCAATGGAGCAACATAACTGGATTCTACTGTGAGTTATTTGGATACAAATCACAGCTTCTAGTCCATAACGTGGTGAGTTTCCAAATGTTAATATGACTTACTGTTTAAATAACAGTATATGTCGTACATACTCTGCAGCAGTGCCTGAATTCACGGGTCAGTAGCAGAAATGCATAACTGCAGATCATTGGTTTGGAGTCATTTTTACAGCTTATGAGAATGCCTTCTGAGAAATTAAATAATTCCATGAAAATCTCAAAGGAACTTGTTCTTTTTAAAAATCATTTTCATAAAATGAACCAAAATACTCTGCTACTAGTCCCGAATACCATACCATATGTGAAAAAAAAAAAAATGATTCCAAACTAATAGATACAGTAATGTTAGAGTATACAGAAGCTTCATCTAGGGAAACTGTGCTACAATATAACTACAAATCAAATAGCCACCGTAACTATAGAACAAGTGCTATATTTGAAGATGATGGGCATCAACTCTGCCACGAACATCATCATTTGGCAGAGGTACAGAACCACCATTAGGGTAAATAACACTGATGGCTAAATTCATTCTTGAAGCAAATGACTCCCTTTCTATGCAAGGAAAGTTCTCATGACTATGACTTTCAGCTGACCACCAATACATGCTAGTTTTCACTCCAGTGAACATTCTACTCAGTCAAGTACTGGCCCACTAACTCAAGTAAGTTTAACCTACATTAATGGTCTCAAATCGCACTGAAAGGAGTTGGGCAATCCCATCAAAAGTGCAGATGCAACAACACAGAAGTTTCAGCAATTTTCTATGGAACCGGAGAAAGTAGGCAAAGGTTCTAGTGAAGACTAGGACTGACATCCCCACTTTACCACTAGGAAAATGAAATTCCCTTTACCTCGGTCAGGAGCTAGAGGTTTACTTAACACTATGACAAGCCATTTGGACACTGAAAGTGTCTCTTTGAAGTATAATTGAGATTTTACTAAGGTAGAGGAGTTATTCTGATGTTAGTTATAAAACAGACCTTGTAACATTACATTTCATGATATTTGGAAATACGACTCTTTCAAATAATGGAAGAAGGATATCTTTCTTTATACTTTAGAAACATATAACAAAGAGGGAGCTAAATTTCTAATTTTTTCATATTTTTATGTTTCAACAACTCTTATAATGTGCATATGGAGGCACAATGAATATAAGCACTGGAAATAAATTTGCCATACTAGAGAAAAAAGCATGGGGGAAAATAGATCTCTCTCTGATCCGAAGCCTGGGCCAGCTGAAATCAGCACCGCTACTAGTGACCTTGGGATCAAGATGAACCTGCAACAAAGGGGCTAAGAGTTCCCGTTCGAAGAGTCCAAATACAAACAGGATAGCCATTTATTCACACTGCCTGCCTTCTTGTCTCACTCGGCTTCTCATCACAGATCTTGCTTGTAACCAGGCAACCATATAAAACATCACGTATTTGTTGCAATTAAATATTTTCCCCTTTCAGGTTTTTCTTAATACCAAGAGGAAACAATGATGCCTCACAGTCTGATGTTGCCACTCTGATGTGCACTGATGAGAATCTGAAGGTTGTATCTAGTAAGTCTGTCAAGGGCTAGGTGATTCATAAAATGTCCTGACACTGACATGCAGAGAACTTTCTAGAATCTGACAGCTCTCTGCAAGAAACACATTTCACATTCTTAAAGAAACCTCCAGCTGACACAATCCCGACACAAGTGAAGAGGGACATCCAGTGGCCAGTCCCATTATAGCTTTGAGATAATCCCCAAGAGGTTAAGGTTGCTTTAAAAGTGGTCCTGGGATTTTCCATGTATCTGCAGATTCCACAATATTTAGGTTTATGATCTTTCTAATGCTGTTATTCCACATATTGCTAATAAAAAATCAATGATCTGATTTCATGGTAGCAAGGTGGGGATGAGGTGCTGTTACAGAGAGATCTGAGAACCTTAAAATAAAAAGAAAGACACAGAAGATATTTACTTAGATGTCTAAAGAAATATAAGAAAGATGTTCTCATGTGGAAATGAATTAGGAACACATGTATTATATGCCCATGTTGAAACAGAAGTGAGAATTTAGACTCTATTCCAAAAGACAGTAAATTTTTTATTCAAAATCCTTAAGCCCTTTGAGACTTACATTAATAGCAGAAATTTGTGTTCTCCTTACTACTTACTACTTTAATTATTTTACTATATTCAGATCATAAAACCATAGATTTCAAAGTAGATTTAATGAAACCATTCATGGATCATTAACTAGTTACCTCTCCAGTGGAAGCCATTTCACATCTCAAAATAGGGTCAGCATCCCTCAACCGGGGCCAGGAAAACATTGGAGCCTGTCATAAAAAGCAGGGAGGAAAAAATGTGAGGGAAAAGTATAAATAAATGAATAAGAGAGAATTAATATATTTAGCAAATCATCTCTCTGGGGATTCATTTAGGCTATGGTAGACACGTAAAAAATCTCTTTGGTTCAAGCACATGACTTGAAAAATAGCTTTAAAACTCTGTTCCAAGAATTTCTTGAGCTTTTGGCCAAAAATCTTAGGTTAAATAACCACAAATTATTTCTGTAAATAGGTCCTGTGTGACCAGTCTAGACCAGTGTTCCTAATCTAGCCTATGCATATTCTTATTGGAGTGATTTCAAACAAAGTCTACTGGGCATTGGTCTACCCAGACACAGAGTTGAAACACATTTTTTTTCTTTGATAGGCTTTTGAAACATTTCTCCTCTTGTTCTGATCATTCAAACTTGCAACAAGCCACCTTGCCAGAAACGGCCGCCTGTAAGCCAACTTCTGAGACATTAAACTATTGTTGACACCTCTTAAAAGCTTTGAAAAACATTCTGCTTGGAAACGCTTTTGTCGAGAACTTTTATATGAACTGGAACATACAAATGCCTCTTTTTCATTTATTTTATTGGTGCAATTCACTAAGAACCAAATTCTTGTTTATGATATATGTTCATTTATCTGGTCTAGACTATTCCTTCATTGATTCTGGCACCTAAGTTATGATGGGAATTCTGGCTTGGGTTTATTTCATTGGGTTATCTTAGTCAAGTTATTATATATTCTTGCACTTCAGCTTCCCTATTTCCCCATCTGTTGACATCCACTGACTTTACTAGGACTATTACAGTTGACAATGAATAAGTAATTTGAAAAAAACTCAATTCATATACAATGATCACTAGAAAAGAAACTAGAAGATACAGAGCATTTAAAAAATTTATATCTATCAATCAATATTACTTTTAGTTTGAAATTATGTTTGTATATTCATATATTAATCTATCAGAAGAAATAGAGGCATATATTCCTATAACTATGAACAAAGAAACATGAATGTTAAATTCATATATATAATCTCTAGTGAAAAAACATTTTCAGCGCCTACTACCTGTTGGTCTCAAACAAAAATATCCCCTCTCTCTCACTTTCTCTATTAAAAGCTTTTACAATGCTTGTTTTATAGTCTCTAGGGATAAAATGCTAGTCTTCCCCCAACATGAAAAGTGACATTCTATCTAAATGTACTATAAAATTTGAGGCATCCTAAATTATTAACTTAAGCAAGATTAATAAATATTTTTTGATTCATAGCTTAACCTAAAGGTCCCATTATAAAAGTCAGAAGTCAAATTCTCATCTGTAACACAATTATCGTTGAGGTCACTAGTACATATAGGAACAGGAACCTTTTATAGGCGTTGAAAATCTGTCAATGTCACATAAATATATCACATAATATAAATTAATTTCATTGTACATTTCATCTAAAGAAATTCAAATATATTTATATATATCCCACTGATCCTCATGCCAGTCCAGCAAAGTAGTTAAATGTCATAATTATAAATATTCTGTACACAATCATACTGAGGCATCTAGAGGAGTACAATGGCTTTATTATTAAGGTATTATTAAAAAATATATATAGAGAGAGAGAGAGAGAAAGAGAAAATGGGTGAATAACCTTAAATTTTCCTGCTTATTTTTCATAAGGTACCATCAATGCTCGCTCTTACAGCACCACTGTAAACAGCAATTGCTATCTCGATTTTTCAAATGGAAAAAAAGTGCCATCAAAGAACATACAGACTAAGCAAAGGTGGTCAACATGGTAAGAATTTAACCCCATAGGATAACCACTTTTACGAGAGTCGTGCATTCCTGAAGACTTGGCACCATTCAAGCCTTATCCTAGCCAACTATATTCAGGACTTCTGCTTACCAGCTAAACCGGCACCATTGTGTCAAATGCATAAGCATAGCTTATAATTCACTCGGCTACTTGGTATTGAAGTTGCAATTCTAGATGATTTTTTGAAAGTTCAAAATGCACAACAGTTTACATAAAATTGCCGTAGTGCAACCACATTGCATTATTGAAAGGAAACAAATTTTGAGTCTGGTAGTTTAGTTAGAAGGTTTTTAAAGTAACAAGATTTTTGATGACAAATTGTTCCTTTAATTTCATTGGAACTCATAAAATGACTAATAGATGTTTTGAAAATATTACCTTAATTGCAACATAGTCAGCAGGAATTATGGGATGCTCCAATGTTGGAAGAGATTTTTCCTCAATGTTCTCTCCAATCATCACCTTGGTGGCCACATCAATGAAGTCTACCCCGAGAGTCTTGGAAACAAAGGGGAAGGATCGAGAAGCTCTCAGGTTGCATTCAATCACCTGAAGAGATAAAATTCAGGGAGAAAGAGGACAGTGAGAGCCAATAACAACAATATTAATATTATCTCTGCCACTTGGTTTCCAGCTGTTATTAACTAGAGACCAGCTCTTATTCTGCTAATCCTGTCCTTTTTCAACCCCACTGCTGAGACTTTTTCTAACTGATTTCCTTTCAGTCAGTATCTTTGAACTCTGACATTTTTTCATCCCCTTTCCCCAATTCTACCCCCACACACTGACGACAGATTTAGATTAATGCAGAGCTCAGATAATGCCACACCCCTCCTGAAATCCTTCACTGGATTTCCACTGGCAGCAGATTAAAATCTAGTCCTTGAAGGCCTTCTATCCTCTGGCTTCAATATACCCTCTCTATTTTATCTTATACCATTTTCCTAGCCTCAATCTTACTTTCTGAGTTCACCTTCCACTATTTAACTAGAAAAATGATCTCACTCAACTGACTATTCACTGTCTCCCAAAATAGATGATGTTCTATCCATGTGTAATAACCTCTGTACCATCTTTAACTTGTCAAAATCTCAGCCATCCTTTAAGGTCCAGTTCACAATACAAAATCTTCCTTGAAGTCTTTTATGATCCACCCCAGACGAGGCATGTGATGCTCAAACACATGTTCCTGCACACATGTGCACATACACTAGCAAATATTCTCTCTTTGCTCTATAATTCCAATGCCATTTTCTTTGTTCATCTCATCTAACAGCTATTATACTCTATATTATAGTTATCTACAAATTCGTCTACTTCCCAGTCCTCACTAAATTATAAGATCTTTGAGAGCAGAGACTGTGCCCTATACATCTTTGAAGCCACCATGTAACTGCATA
>NW_012153063.1:5202363-5203925 GCF_000956105.1 Propithecus coquereli | reverse complement strand
TTCAAGACAGAGAATATCTGAGATATTAAAAAAAAAAAATCACAATACATAATCTTAGAATATTTTGTGCTTTGTATCACTGAAGAGTTTAAAAGAAAACACATGACCACGTTTTAGGGATGCTGTAAATAAAATTCCTGTCTCTTGGGTGGGGGGCTAGAATAAATTATCTCTAAAGGGGGATTCAACTCAAGATTATATGATTCTGTGGCAAAGTAGACACCATTACAATTTAAAAAAAAAAAACAAAAAATCTGTACTGAACTGCTAATCTGTAAGAAAAAAGAAAGGAAAAGAACCTTTAACATCTTCAGTAGTGTTTTGAAGTATTTGCAAAGCAAAAGATGAAGGCTAACTTTTTATCTTTCCTTAAAGCAAATAAAATAGCATGGACTCCCTAAATCATAACTTTCTATTATTTCAAGATAAATCACAAATGCCTTATTAACACAACTAGCAAACTAAAGTAAAACATTCTTCACATTTTTGATTTCTCCCTGAAGTTGGAGGCATTCCTTGTATTAGCAATACAAGATGTGATATGGGAAGCCAATTTTATGTTATTATCCTTATCCAACCTACTCTGATGGGTTTGCCTTTATTAACCCGATAAAAAGTGGGGAGGGTTGGAAATGAAGAAAGCAGAAAAACCAGGGATTCAATTAGGAACTTCAGAAAGAAAAGTATTGGATGTTTTTATAATATCCATTGAAACATGAAAGGAAAACTACAGACAAAAGAAAATGAGAGAAAGTCTATTCAAAAAGAATGATGAGTACAGGATGATAATTAATTTCAAATACCATCAAAGAGGAATCCTAACAGTATGAAACACAGGAAATATGAAACCCATGACACACACTGAATTGTCAAGGAATTTGATTTTTTTTTTTTACTAAGCAGCTTCTCCACTATTATTGGAGACCTGTTTTGTAGAACTCATGAATTCTAACCTGTGAATGTTTCAAGATTGCTAAAGAAAAAAAAAAAAGCTGATGGGAAGGCAGGGATAGGGGAAGTGGGCATAAAGCACTTACCCTTCCATCTTTGCCAACAGCATCCATTTCTACTTCCCGGGCCCCCTCAATAAATTTTGTCAGCACCACTGGGTGCTCCTGTCACCAAGGAAAACAGAGGAGCAGAATATTTAGCTAAAATTATGTGTATAATGTCAAATAACTCACATACCTTAAGAAAATGTAAGGGCAATACTTGCAAAAAAAAACTCAAGGCTAAACATACTACATAAACTCATTAGCCAATCTATGTTGTAAGAACAAGGTCATTCTCTGCCTACACTCAGGCAGGGGGTCTTTCTCCTACTTTGAGTGCTCAGCAAACTGAACATGAGTGCTGAAATCCCCGACATAGGCATCTAAGATATTTAGAGAAAAGAGTGTGCTAAGAAAAAAACGAGCACCACATGTATTTACCATCAAATTGGTATTAACTGAGCAACATATAAGTGCACATATTAGAATAACATCTATTGGATGTCGGGCAGGGGGGAGGGGGGAGGGGAGAAGAGAGGATGGGTATATGCATACACAAAGAGTGCAATG
>NW_012153063.1:5199211-5202119 GCF_000956105.1 Propithecus coquereli | reverse complement strand
ATCTACCTATAATTATATTACCTGACTTTACTTTGCGGTTTAAATGGAATCCTTTCAGTCTAGTTGCTTCAGCATCAGAAACTGCAGTCCAAACTCTATATCAATCTAATGACCTACCTGCTGGGAGGTACAGGCCCTGAAATTACATGGTACTGCAAAGAGACCACAGAGATTTCTTTTATGTTGCTTTTCTGTTGCCCTGTACTCTACTAGGGTAGATATTATGTTCGGAAGGAAATGGTGTTTCCCTGCAGGGAGGTATTGCATGTCACATATGGGAATCCCAGTATTCAACCAGGGCCAGAAGGTTCCAATGCAAGAGGGGGCACTGATTACAATAAGCAAGAGCTCCTCACTCATTACACTCACAAGAATGGTTCAGCAACTTCACTGGGTATAAAAAGAAGTGGAGTCTGTGGCATATTGAGGTCTGAGGGATTTGGAAAAATCTGAATTCTGGAGGTCATTTATCCTGACATGAGAAACCAAAGTACATTTGAAATCAGGGACTTTTTTTCTCTTATGCTGATGCTATTACAAATCATCCTGCTACCTCTACTTTCCAGAATGAAGTCAGACTTTGTTCTGAAAAATGTACAGCCCAATGTATAAACCGGACAGACAGGTCTGCATGGGTTCTGATGGAAAATTTGCTGGAAAAGCTCACTAAAAAAGCCAAGCCTGACCCAAGATACCTAAAAACTAGTGGGACCTTTTCAAGGGTTACTTAAGATGATAGGCTCTGAGTATATACCTAGCAACGCATGTTAAGTACTGGAGAAGAGTCATCATTCTTGAGAAGGTCTTTAAAGGAGTGGCTTTCAAAGAGGGGTCAAAAGAGACATATTGGAAAATGCTGGTAGGAGGTGAAGGAAAGGGTGGCGGCAGAGGGAAGCAGAGGTTCCAAAAAGTTCCCAAGTTACTGCTGCACCACTCCTAAGAAACATGTTTTTATATGCTGCTCACCTCCAAATGGCTGTCAAACATAAGAATTCCCTGCAGCAGTAGTTCTAATGTCCTCCTCAGACCAGTAGCAACAGCACTGCCTTAGAACTTGTTAAAAATGCAAATTCTGGGGCCCCACCCCAAACCATGAAATCAGAAACTCAGGGTGGAACCCAGCAACCTGTATTCTAACAAGCTCTGCCAGTGGATTCGATGCACACTAAAGTTTCAGAACTCCTGCACTAACCCACATTCGAATGGGCTCTACAAGGCAGCAAAGGACATTGTTATCCTTACAATACCCAGCTGACTCAGGGCAAGGAAGATTTCCCATAATTAAATTTAACCTGTGTCGTGTTTTCCATTGCTACCTAGATTTTGTTTGTTTGTTTTTTTAACCGAGCTTTCCTCCTCATCTTTTGCTTTTTCCCTTCCACTTTTGTTTATAAATGATGACCTTTTCAATGGCTCCTTGGCTGATGGTTTGTGTGGGCAGCATCAGAGTGGCATCTCCTGAGTGGACGCCTGCATCTTCAACATGTTCAGAGATGGCATGAGAGATAACCTGGCCAAAAAAAGATTTTAAAAAGAGTTGTCAGACACCTACTTCAATGAAGTTACTCCCTCACCCTCCCCTTCATCCTACCAGATGCCGCAAGCATGGACCAGTCCCTTTGCTACATTCCTGATGAGAGCCATAGAAAGAGCCGCACATAGAGCTCCCAGACCTCCCTGTGCAGGGACAGATTGCCTCTAGGGGCAGCTGAGGGTAGCTCATAGGTGTGGATTTAAATAATAGGAAAAGAATAAAACTAAACCAATTTATATTACTTTTAAAAACAGAGTAGGAAATCACAGCATTTGGGAGGCATTGCAGGTGTTTTTATCTTTTAGACACTGGAAAAGAAAAGATGATGGGAGAAGTGTGAATATCTGGCTGGGTAAATGGTATAACTTAGGGGGAATAGAAAGAAGACGTGAGCACCTGATCAAGAGATCTTTAAATTGAAGTTTGAGAGAGTAAGGAGGCAAGAGGAAAATATTCTTATCCTCCTTTAGAAGTAAGGAAACGAAAGCAATGCAAGAATAAATAACCCACGTGACCAGTATGTGACTGAGTTAGTATTTTGGACATTATCTGTCAGATTCCAAAATCTATGGTTTCAATCACTATAACCTACATGTTTATAATATGTGTGTCCTTGGGAAATGATGAAGCTGAGAGAGAGGGAGAATAACTGGGCGTCTGTAAAAGACTTAAACAAATTATGTAGAAGATTTGCTTATCGGATTTATAAATGACTTAAAACAGAGTGACATTTGAGTCTCCATCCTTCTGCTGTTACTGATGAGCTCTGTGACCTGGGCAAGGTGCTTTACCTGCTTAGCATTTGTTTCTGATAAGAAGGGAATAACAATGGCTACTGTCTCAGAGAGTGTGCCTCACTGAGTGTTTATAAGGGTAAAAGAGAACATATCAAGTATCTAGTATGGTACTTGATGTATCATAAGAGCTCTTTTTTATTTTTGTACAGTGCCTAGAAAAAGAGAGGCAATCATCCCACTGAGCTCCAGAATAGTCATAATATATCTGAAATTCTATGCCCATTTCTGAATACGACAGTTTAAAAACTACCTGAATAACCTGGAACACTTCCAAAAGGGAGCACACAGGATGATGTGCAATGGTCAGTGTCTGAGAGCAGCCGAGGGCAAGCGCATATTCTGGCAAGCTAGAGCCACATCAGGCCCACAGACCAGCATTACTCCACAGCACAATATCCGAAAACTTACGAATATCTCTAGACCAGTCTTACATTCTCAACTTCTGTATAGGTACAATCACATTCCTCTTATTTTATATCTCAGTCTTTAAATACTTAAAATGTTGAAAGAGGAGAGAGATTAAACTTATGCTCTGAAACTCAGGAAGGTGGCAGGCTGAGAGTTCCAGGGAAGGAAA
>NW_012153063.1:5197318-5198891 GCF_000956105.1 Propithecus coquereli | reverse complement strand
GAGTTCACCTTCCACTATTTAACTAGAAAAATGATCTCACTCAACTGACTATTCACTGTCTCCCAAAATAGATGATGTTCTATCCATGTGTAATAACCTCTGTACCATCTTTAACTTGTCAAAATCTCAGCCATCCTTTAAGGTCCAGTTCACAATACAAAATCTTCCTTGAAGTCTTTTATGATCCACCCCAGACGAGGCATGTGATGCTCAAACACATGTTCCTGCACACATGTGCACATACACTAGCAAATATTCTCTCTTTGCTCTATAATTCCAATGCCATTTTCTTTGTTCATCTCATCTAACAGCTATTATACTCTATATTATAGTTATCTACAAATTCGTCTACTTCCCAGTCCTCACTAAATTATAAGATCTTTGAGAGCAGAGACTGTGCCCTATACATCTTTGAAGCCACCATGTAACTGCATAACAGATGGTGAATCAATGTTGGTTACTGCTATGGTTTGGATCTGGTTTGTCCCCACCACAAATCATGTTGAAATTTGATCCGCAATGTGTCAGTATTAGGAGCCGAGGCCTAGTGGTAGGTGTTTGGGTTAAGCAGGTGGATTCCTCCTGAATAGATTAATGCCCTCCAGTGAGTTCTCACTCTCTCAGGGATGGATTAATTCCCACAAGAGTGGGCTGTTAAAAAGGGTCTGGCTTCCTCGGTTTCCCTCTCTCACTTCCTCTGTTGCCCTGTGATTTCTCTGCACACGTCTGTTCCCCTTCCACTTTCTGCCACGCATGGAAGCAGCATGAGACCCTTACCACATTCAGCTTCTCAATCTCGGACTTTCTAGCCACCAGGATAGTGATCCAAATAAACTCTTTTTCTCTACAAATTGTCCAGCATCAGGTATTTTCTTATAGCAAGACAGAATAGACTAAGGTAGTTACTGATTAGTTAAATTAAGTAAACTAAATTAATTAGGACTAACCTAGTTGATTTAACTTTTTTTTTTCAAATGATATCTTCTCTAAGTAATCAGTAAAGCAGAACTTCAGTGCACATAATTTATTACTACTCTACACATTCAGTTTACTTTATGGTATTCACCATTAATATACCCATCTATGCTATACTGTGGATGGCATACAGTCATCTTCTTTCCAGTGGATTAGATCAGAGACCTTTACAAAGCTCCGACTGACATATCCGTGCCCCCAAGAGCCTATGCCTTCAATCAATGCAGACATTATATGCTACGCAACATTCCACACTCAGACACAAATGGCTGCAGGGGTCTCAGTTACACTGTGGCTGGTATTCATAGAGATTACCACAGGGACACAAACCAGCATGACCTAACACAGCAGTGGTGTTCTCTCAAGCACCTTGGCATCTCTTACCAAGACATCATTTCCTTTGACAAGAAATTGGACGTTGAATGGGCCAGAGATGGCAAAAGCCTTTGCAATCTTTCGGGTAGCATCCTTCACCTAGATCAAAATGACAATGACATAGTGCTAAAGAACATACCTTAGTTAAAAAACAAACAGAAAAAAAGGCACAGCACCTTAAATTTAGATTTAATTTCTCCTTACAGAGAGCTACATCTACATT
>NW_012153063.1:5187646-5188058 GCF_000956105.1 Propithecus coquereli | reverse complement strand
GGGGAGGGGGGAGGGGAGAAGAGAGGATGGGTATATGCATACACAAAGAGTGCAATGCGCACCACCCGAGGGATGGACACGCTTGAAACTCGGACTTGGGGGGGGGGGGGGGGGCAAGGGTAACATACGTAACCTAAACATCTGTACCCCCATAATATGCTGAAATAAAAAAAAGAAAGAAGCAGAATGTGGCTTCCTCCTCTACCAGAATCATGAATATTTCTCTATTTTTTCTATAATTATACATTATTATTGGTTCAGATTCTTTCTCTCTTCCTACTGTCACCTTTTCCAAGCACTACCGCTTCCTAAAACAGTTCTCTATATGAGAATTATGAAATAACTTAGAAGTGAAGCAGCATTTTGTTTCAATTTTATCTAGCAGAAGATGAAATCCTTTGCCTAAAATTGA
>NW_012153063.1:5176323-5177041 GCF_000956105.1 Propithecus coquereli | reverse complement strand
AGCACCTCACACATTTATCATTCTATTACAGATTTTTGCATAAAGAGCTTTCAATTGCTTTATCTGTTAAGAGAGGAAGGCTAAAGCAAAAACACTGATAATTCAAAGTATAGGAAACTGGAACAAAGATTATAAATCACAAAAATGAGAACGGAAGTTCAGTAGTCAAAGCGTTTTTTTCAATACTTCCTTAAATGTGTGCATGTCGTTTAAATTAATTTACATTAATTCCTCAAAGAAGTAGTATCATTAGACTGTGGTTTACAAAAAATGTCATTTAAATAAAAAGGAAAGTTTTCCACCTCATTTGAAATTTTTCATTATTTTAAAGGATTCCCATCTCAAATTCCATTTACACTTTCAAATTGTGCACAGCAAATTGTGTTTCTCTTATTATCCCCTGTTCAGTGAAGTAGTTCCTTACATGTGGTAACATCTGAAGAGAATAAGTGATAATTCACAACTTCGCCTTTTATGATAGAAGTTAGTTTCAAAGTTTAATATAAAAGATCCTCACTGTTTCTGCTTCTCATCATTATAATTCATCTATTAAAAAATCTTATCTCAAAAACTCAAAATTTCAAAACAAAGGCACTATCCAAAGGTGCTGAAAATAGTCAAAGATAAGCTGTCATTTCTGGGTATCAAAAAACAGACACTGGTGAGACATATTCCAATTTGTGTGTGTGTGTGTGTGTGTGTGTGTGTGTGTGTGTGT
>NW_012153063.1:5172627-5176273 GCF_000956105.1 Propithecus coquereli | reverse complement strand
AAAAAAAAAAAAAAAAAAAAGATTTCTCTCCATCTCTGTCCCTTATTTTTTAAATATTAGATATTTCCTACAGTTGGCCTAGTAGAGCTTTTTTGAAACTATGTGGAGGTTTTCTTTCTATATCATGATGATAACAGCACAATTTCAAAAAGGGTAAAGTTTCCTAGCTGCCTTAGGTTCTGTGGCCAAGCCTGAGATGGCGATTCTCGTTCAAGCGATCTATTGTGGGAGTTAGAAAAGCAGGATGGGGCAGCAGGAAAAGGCTAGTACGTTTGTGGTCTCAGTGGATCCTGGATTCAGCCTTGCCCCAGGGAGCTCTGCAGCATGACTGACACCACAGAGCCAAGTCCCATCTGAAGCACAGGTCAGTCACCTTCTAGGGTTTTGAGGGAGGGGGTCGGGTGAGGGATCTCGCGTCCTGCTTGATGAGGCTCCCATTTGACTGAGAAGAGTTATCCAGAGAAGAGTTCACTTAAAGGGTGTTTTCAGCTGTCCCAGCAGTTGGGGGATGGCTGCTCCCAAAGGTAAAGGGATGCAGGTGGGACAATAACAGCATCCACCCTCCTGGCCAACTGAACACATTTATGAAACAGTCCTTACTGTGTTCAGGAAGAAAAAGTTCTTAATGTATTTCACTCTTTCAACAGCATTATACATTCTTAAAACACTTTCTTCCTTTGGAATCTGTGAACTACATTTCCATGCTTTTTTCTGAGGGTCTTTCATGGTTCTTTCTTTTCCAGTTAGGCCTTCAATGCCAGTATTCCTCTACTGTCTGTCCTAGCTCTTCCTCATCTTCTACACTCTCTCCCTCAGTGACTGCTTCCATTCTCAAAGCTTTAATTCAAGTGAGATGCTATTTATTTCAAAATCTATATTTACAGCTCTATCTCGAGCCATGAGTTTGATCCTCAGTTCCAAATCTATATAACCCACTGCCTTCAAATCATCTCCACTTGGATTCCCCACAGGCAGTTCACATTCAAAAGGTTGAAAATTAAATATATGATTCCCCCCTCTAGAATGTTCTTTTTCTCCAGTCTTCCATATCTCAATAAATGGCATCACCATCCATCCAGTTGTTCAAAGCAAAAATGCAGGAGCCATCCTGTATCCTCTTTTTACCCTACACCCTCCATCCACTCACTAATTCCTTTCAATGCACATCCTCAGTATTTCTCTACATCTTTCATGTCATTACTCTGATGCAAGGCACTGTTATCTCTACCCTGAGCCACAGCACAGCCCACCAACCTCTTTCCATGAATTCAGTCTCACCCCATAATTCACTCTCTTTGCATTACAGCAGATTAATCTTTCTAAAATAGAAAATAGAACTAAAATTCAAACTCATGGTAATGACTAACAATGTCTACGTTATCTGTCTCCTGTCTACTCTACTTTTCTACCATCATTATAAGCAACATCATGTTGCTTATAGTGCTTATATGCTTGATCTAGCCATATACTGGATGCTTTATCAGTTTCTAAAAACTCCGTACTTTTTCTCACATTGAGGTCTTTACAGGTGCTGTTCCTTTCTTCCTACTCACACCCACAATGTAAGCCTTTCACCTGGTTAACCCTGAATCAACGATCAGACATCAATTTAAAAGTCCCTTCCTCAGGGACGGGACCTTAAGATGTTTACAGTCTCCCTCAGCATCCTGAATTTTCTCTACTGCAATGGTCATTGCTTATCATACTTAATTGTAATTATTTGACGTCTGTTGTCCCTAGCAATAAAAGTCCTCTGTGAGAGCAGAGACTGTCTTTCTTTTCATGAATATAACCCCTGATTCTAAGAACAATGCCATTATATAGCAGGTGCTATATAGGAATGAATATATAGAGGAATGATTTATAGGGCCTGCTTTTACTCTAAATTCATTGAATTGAGCACCCCAGATTCTGCTGTAATTTGATGAGGTGAATTGAACCAGAAAGTATTTAATCGGAACATCTCTATTATTAACCTCTGGTCCCATACGGGTTCTGTCCACATGCTACCAGAAAAAATATATATTTTTCAAAATATTCTACTGAATAGAGGTCCTATGAGGTCTAGTGTTCCAGGCAGAAAAGAGAGGACACGCATGCCTCATAATTCATATGAGACTAGCTGGGTCCCATTGCTGGCTTCTCAGAAGGGGAGCATGGCAGGACCCCTGGCAGGGAATTGGGTAGAGGAGAGGGCAGTCGGTGTCTCCCTCCAGAGTGCACTCACGGAAACTGACCCATTAGAAAGACTCCCTCTTCAGTTATCTGACATTCCCACAAACATGAATTCAAAATCCACTTGTTTTTCTTTTTTTTTTTTTTTTACACTCTTTGCCTCTTCTCACTCTTTGTCTTTATCCACTCTGTTCACCCCCAGACACCCGTGGGAAGCAACTCACATGGAAGAGAACCCAGCTTCCTGTGTGCGCTCTTATTCCTCTGTGAGATACCTCTGATTTCACTCTCAGCTCCTTCCAAACTCCACTTGCCTAACATCAAACTCTTCTCTACTAGTTGTTCTTTATTTTTTTTATTTTTTTTTTACTCCAACTAGCTTTTGAAAGCTTTTAAAAGGAAAACATTACTTTTATCCTCTACATTACAAAGACTGGAGATCAATAACCCCACTGGGTAAATCATAAATGGATCACACCGAGGTAACACCGAAGGAGAAAGTAAAAGCTAGGGGCAGTGGGGAAGGTGGTTGAGTCACTACAAAATTATAAACACTTTTATTAACTCACAAATGGAATGTGACAAAATGAAAAAAGAAAAAAAAAGTAGTTGAATGAGGGGACTTATTATGAAAGTTGCAAAGTTCCCAGGTATGAAAATTAAAAATCAGGGAAGCTTTCACTGGTTAGTGTTGATCATGGTTGGGCAGCCCTTGAGGCTGGAATCCCAAGTATAGCTTGACCAGTATCTCGTCCATGAGGAGAACAAGAATACTCATCCTATTAGACTCCTGGAATCTAAAAACATATACATCCCTATCTTGATCGAATATGCACAATCTAATCTAATCTTCTACTAATCCCACAAATCTAATTACAATTTACTGTTTTTGAGTTTTCTCATTTTCATATGTAGGAGTCTAGTGGATAGAAGGAGGGAAGAAAACTTATCCTAACAACATTATGTGAAAGAAAAATGGCATACAAAATAAGGTAGCAATTAACAGAAGAGGTAAAAGTCACTAAGAAGAAATTGAACACTACCTGAGAGACTCGAGTGGCCTCCTCTAGGAACTTTTTCATTTCATCCTCAGAGAATACCACATTCATGGCAGACCCACTGGGAAAAGAGAAAAAGAAAAGGCAGGTCAGTTTCATTCTAGCATGCTAGACTCAAATGATTCTCAGAACAGTTTCAGGCAACCTCTAGTTCCAGTCTGGGCTGAATAGGAAGATGCCTTGCTCTAAATTGAGACTTTACTCCATTTAGTCACCAGGACAATTGACCCAAGTATAAAGTAACCGAAGTAGAGGATAGAAAAAGAAGGTGGGAACTATAATAATGCCTGAAGAGAAGAGAAAACTGGTAACTCTAGAGATTGTTCTTCTCCAATCTTTGCCCTTTCTGATTTAGTTTTAGCATTCCACTGCTTCCGGGTAGTTCTTAGACCTTAACAGGAGTCAGCCCAGAA
>NW_012153063.1:5167621-5169422 GCF_000956105.1 Propithecus coquereli | reverse complement strand
AACATTATATAAGATAACATTATAAGATAATAAACATTAAAGGTCCTATATGATATCAGTGTATTAAAAAAAGACATAATTATTACTATCAAATGTTATATTATCTGATAGGCCATCGAGCTTTACATAATTTGTGTTTGCCCTAATGACACACTAATGAATATTAGTAGAATTGCTGAAGTGATATGTATGTGCCAAATGTATTTTGTCATTACTTAAAATCATTCTGAAATGCTCTTATAAGTGATGAAGCTAATTTCTCTCTGATGAGAGCAATTATAGTACTTCCTAAACAAACACCCTGCAATTGAGTGCTTAAAGGCATTGTAAACAGTATTGAAATTAATAACCCTCTGTGCTGCATATTTATAAGTATACTTACGCTACTTTTATCATCATTTCAAAATATGTTCAATAGACATTTTTACAAAACCTTTAAAAAGAATTATTCTATTTACCATAATAACATTTTTATTTTCTTATTATTTTTGGTTTATTAACAGTGTTGTTTTTGAGGCTGAAAAACAAATTCTTCAATTAAATGTGTACAAAAAGTCTCATGTGAAAGATTTCAAAGAAATTTTTAAAAATTAAGAAAGAAGTAGCAACTTATGAGCACAAGTTGGAGTCAATTGGACTAAATAGGAGCTTAAAGTCGAATAAAAAGGCCTTAATTAATAAATACATCAATATTTTTCAAAATAACTCTATAAAATTGATTTCTCTTTTTCAAGAAATTAACAACTTTCAAAACAATAATCAGAGAATAGCTGCTATTCTTTATTACTCTTTATTGAGGACTCTACTGTGTGTCTCCTGGACTGTCTGTTTTGATCTTCACAATATCCTTCTAAAGCAATTATTATTACCCTCATTTTACAGCTAAAGAAACTGAGGCTCGATGAAGGTAAAGTGGCATGCCCATAACTCTTACCTAGCACATACATCTCTTACCTAGCACCTACAGAGCTTGTATGTGAACTCTCTTCTATAGATTGTAAAGCAGCTATGCTCAAGTAATTTACCAAATATTTGAATCTTAAACTAACTCTACTTTTCTGGCTGGTTTCTGAGGTGGTTAATGTTAGAGGATAAAAGAAAAGCTATTTCTAAAACATTTTTTAGAAAAGTGGCAGATAGAAAAACTTTCAGCACAAAACCAAATTCTCATCCTTGACCTCCAGAGTCAGAGATCATCACTGAGAAAAAAATCATGTCCACAGGAGTCTTTCAGAGTAACAACGTGAGGGTGTTGTGCGGGTTTTGCCCATACAGCAAAAAGAATTCAGTATGAGAACATGTTTGTAGGATGAAGTTAATGTAGCACATTTTTAGGGAAGAATCCAGTCATAAATTGGCCCCAACTTGTAGGGTCACAGGGACAGAACCTGGTATCCCACACAGGTAATTATCATCATTATGATAATCACTTCTTCCTAAATAATTTCAAGTAATCTACTGAAATAAAACACTCTAAAGTTCAGATATTATTTCACAGATTTCTAAAATTTTTAGGCTTAAAATCATCAATTAGGCTCCCAAAGTTCCATTGATCTTACCTAGATTTGTTTGTATCTTTTTTACCCATCTTAGTTTTTTAATTTTTTAAACCTGAATACACTAAGCTAACACATGACCAGAATATTTCCAAAACAATACCCAAGTTGTAATCACACCAGAAATTTATTTTCTACAGTAAAATATTTAAAAGCAATACTTAAAATTTATGAGAATATCTTAACTTCTCCTAGCCACTAGTCACTTTGGTCAGTCCTTATTTTTATGAACAAATTAAGCATGG
>NW_012153063.1:5164359-5166171 GCF_000956105.1 Propithecus coquereli | reverse complement strand
TGAAACCACAGTGCAGTTGCACTCAATAGTATTGGAGTGGGAATGGAGGAGCAACTGTAAGTGAAGGCTATAAAGAAACCAAAATCATTCAAAATTCAGAATAGACTCACTGATCTTAAACTGAAGGTTAATAGCTTCATCTGATGGAGCAAGGAATTAACTGGTCTTGTGTGAACAATTGACTCTTCTGGGAACCGTTCACCATTAAACCATATCACATGAACTAGAAAGAGGCTGTTTGTTATATGACTAAATAACCAATTAAATCACTCTGCAAAATATTTATGAGGGGCCATCTTGTACTAGTTACCATGTGGCTGGCACATGTTATGATACCAAGTAGAGTTTTCAGTATGGAAAGCTTAGAAAGAAAAAGTGAATGTTACATGAAAAATAATCACTCTGTGCCAGGGCCTCAAAAAGTCTGGAGTGATGTTTTTTTTTTAGAGTTTCATTACAACATTAAGCAATGGAAGGCACTGGCAGTTCCTCTTCCTAAGGGGAATTACAATGTAAATCTACATACATGAATACACATATATAAAGTGTGCACTGTATATATCTTCTTTTTTTTGTTTTTTTTTTCTTTTTTTACCTCCTGATGGTAGATGTCTAGTATTCTCTCCAAAGACAACTCTTCAAAGTACAATTTGTCACACTCATCAAAGTCTGTGCTCACAGTCTCAGGGTTGCAATTCACCACCACTGTCTTCTTGCCAAGTTGACGCAGTGTGCGGATACTGGAGACAGCACACCAATCAAATTCCACGCTGCTGCCTGCAGAGACAATAATATTGGGAAAAGGGAGAAAAGCTTAAAGACACAAGATAAAGAGAAGCATAAATATATCAGCAGTCAGTCCAAGCTAAGGAAGATAATTCTTTGCGATTCAATTTTTAAAGCTAACTCCAAAATATAAATTTCAGATCAATGATGCATACTATATTAATAGTAGGAAATCAGAGAAAAGAGCAATGAAATATTGGCTTGTTTTATATGTGCTACATTGTGCAATAGGTAATATCCATATTTGAAGCATTCAGAACCTCAATGTTAATGGGAGTAATTTTAATGATAAAGATAATCCTTATTTACTGAAAAGAAATTCAAAGTGAACATACTAACCTTACTACACAACAATAGTTAATCTAGCAATCACAATACTTGAGTTCTTGTTTCAGTCCTTGCACTTAATCTGCTGTCTGTGGGCTAAACCCAGTGATCCCTGAGGTGTCTTACAGCTCTGACATACCGTGATTGATTGAAAGATCCTAAGCTTTCCAAGTATATTCTTTCAGTCTTGGCTAGGCCACCCCATGCAGAGTAAGTGACCTTCTATAAAGAAATGTGAAGTATAATAATGGCCTAAATGCCTCAAAATATCACCTCTACTGGGAAGGCATAAAACTGGAAGTCTATAACTTGTAATAATACTAATTCTTTGCATTAGGACATTTTCTCCAAAAAATTCTTGTCAAAATTCATTAACCAAATATAGTGCCATGTTAATTCTCACTGTCAAGTAAATATACACTTGATTATCAGCTCTCTCTGGATCCTAATGTAATGCAAAATTATCGTATAAATAGGTAAAATTTGAAAAAGGAAGGAAAAATGGTCCAGAGAAAAGAGTAGATATTGGTGATGATATTCAGGATATTTAGCCATAGATAACCACTATGGTCTAAATGTGACCCCCAAAATTCACGTGTTAGAAGCTTAAACCTCAGTGCAACAGTGCTAGGAGGTGGGGCCTTTCAGGAGGTATTTAGGTTGAGAGGGCAGAGCCCTCTGAATAGATGAAAGCCATTA
>NW_012153063.1:5162412-5164309 GCF_000956105.1 Propithecus coquereli | reverse complement strand
TGGGGATTGTCAATGGGTTTCACAAATTACTACACATAGAAGCCAAGTGCTAATAGCATACAGCATGCACTTCTGTATCTCTCAATTTTTGAATCATTGTTTTGGAAAACAATATACAGTATTACCTCAAAACATAGGAAGGTCTCAACAAGCAGGGGTAGCCCACAGACTTTGCAAATTCCAGTGCTTCATTCTAATTAATAGAAACAATTAGATAACATTAAAACAAATTAATAGATAAAAATATGAATAGTTTAAAATATGCAATAAAATTGAAGGACAGTATTGTTAGGTCAAGCGGCAACCCAACTTTTTATTCTTTTTCTCACAAGACACCATTAAAATGTGTATTGGATATCAAAATACATAAAATTTCTAGCTTCTGATTCTAAATATCAAATCTAGTTCAAAAATAGTTTGAACTTCTTTCCATGGTCTGAATCTTAATGAGAATACTGCTATCAATTTATAATCAGTCTTTAACTGCAATCATGGAAATACAGAAACTTTGAAGTAAATTTACTAAGCATAGTACATCCTATCTGCCCTGTAGTTAACACCTCCTATAGTTAACATTCAGGTTACAACTCTTCACAAAAGAACATTGAGAAAAGACATTTGTTTCTCTCCTTACCAAAGTATTAACAGCTTTCCACGGTGCCTGAGCCACCTTCAGCTCATCCAAGACAGCTGAGAAGATGGACCGATCCTCAGCCCTGTCGATCTGCAATGGACTTGTGCCCATGATCTTGACACCATTCTTATACAGAGGGACCGCCAGGTTGTTTGGAATCTGGCCCCCGACGGATATGATGCAGCCACCACACGCCTAGGAAAGACATACACAATACCAACCATTGGAGTAACTTTATTATGAATGGACAATGGTGCTACTATTGCCTCCATTTTCTTACCGGTAATGCTTAACTGGGTTGTGATATTCTCATCTATGCTGTCAATGGATAATATTAAATTATGCCACAAAGAAAGAAACACGCTTAGTTTTTACTTCCCAGATGCTTTGATGTTAAAATCAATGCAAGACTTCCACACAACTAAACATGGCTATCATTTGTGACATTAGCTTGTGTGGCAATTGGAAAAGAACAACCAATGAATTTTCACAATGTACTCTATACTATAATCAATTATTAAATAAAGGCTGGACCACTGTTGTAGTTTCCTAAATTGATACATATCTCCCAACACTTACCTCTACTATACCCCTCCATCCCAGCACTTACCTATCATCACCTTTCTGAGCCTCAAGAAGACTACCCATTCTCCTCACCTAGGTACACTCCCACTAGCAAACTACTTCCCTGCCTCTTTCCTTTCTCCTCTCCTCTAGCTTGTCTATCCTCTAACCACCACTTAACTAAAGTCCATTCTAAATTTTGCCTACCACTTTAATGACCTAATCCACTATCCTCTCCCTGCTACAATCTTGGCACCTGTCTACAGTACCCAGTCGCTGATTTTAGTTCCTATTTCCTTACTACTGTGCCAGAATCTTTAGCCTTAATTTGAATGTTTGAGTAGTATAAGATTTCCTTGCTTACAACCAAATCTCCTATTAGCAGTCAAAACTTCAAGATGAAAAGAAATTAACCCATCAAATTCCAAAATTTCTCAAGATTGGTGTTATAGTAGTCAGGGTGAACCAGTGTGAGCCGGTAGGGAATTGGGTTTGCAGTTTTATGTCCCTTCCTAGCTTTGTTCCCTCTGGGTACTATCTCCCCCACCCAACTTTAGTCTTTTTGTCTATAAAATTAGAATAATACCTGTCTACTTCACAAGGCTTCCATGTAGATAATAAGATAATAAACATTATAAGATAATAATAACATTATATAAGATAACATTATAAGATAATAAACATTAAAGGTCCTATATG
>NW_012153063.1:5160117-5160767 GCF_000956105.1 Propithecus coquereli | reverse complement strand
CCTAGCCACTAGTCACTTTGGTCAGTCCTTATTTTTATGAACAAATTAAGCATGGCATTATTAATATACACAAAATGCCATGTGAGAAAATTTATCTTACTGACAAATAGTATTTGCCTCATTAAAAATGCCTCTGATTTTTGCAAGTTCATGGATTATCTCCAATTTACAAAATTCCACTATTTATACATCTGCCAATGAGAAGGATCATGCTTTATATTTTAGTAATTTACATTTTAGTAAAAGATATGTTACATTTTAGACAGAATCTTAGGATACTATTTAATTACAATTAAACTAAATGCTAGAAATGAACCTTAATTTTGTCTAGAGTCACACATTCTTAAATGAGTTTTGCCTATCACTAATTAATGTCTGTCATTATTTCATTCATTTAACTCAAGATTTGTTACAGAAGTACCATTGTCTCTATATAAATATATACATCATATTCTCATGTTCTTCAACATGGCATTCTAAATTACTTCATAATATATAGTAACACTATACTTTCAAATGCCATTTCATTTTAAAGAAGGGCCAACCTATTTCTTTCTATAGTACTGACTTCAGTTATAGTAAAGGAATCTTATTAATAGCCATGTATAAATATATCCAATAGCATTCAGAGATATTTCTAATCTCCCCTT
>NW_012153063.1:5155309-5155650 GCF_000956105.1 Propithecus coquereli | reverse complement strand
ATCTATGATTATATTAACACATCCATCCTAAATTTGTCTATTTTTTCTTTATAATGGTAAAATCATCACATTGTTGTAGTACTATACTTTATACTTTACAATGTGACTTCAATCCTAAATTCCATGTTAGCTTCACAGTACCAGCAAGTAGCATGCTTTCACACTCCTATGATTCATTAACGGAAAAGATGACACATGGAGAATTTAAGTAACTTGCAAAGTCAATGAGTCTTCAAGTCAAAACTAAAATTTAAGTATTGTGGTTTCAATTCAGTACTTTTTTTTTTCTCTCAGTGACCATGTTTTAAACACAGGGATGATTCTCTGTGGTAAGGAATTAA
>NW_012153063.1:5154101-5154401 GCF_000956105.1 Propithecus coquereli | reverse complement strand
AAATGATAAAGGAGTAACATGGTGAAATGAGAGGAGATGAAATTTGTAGTTGGGACCTGATTTGAATGTCACTTTGCTACTAAATAGCTGTATATATCTTGGTTTTCTCTCTCTGAACCATAGTTTCCTAATTTGTAAAACATTGATTATAACAGCATTTGACATAGTTCTTGGAATAACAGAATTAATACGTGTGAAGAGTTCTGTATAAATTGTAAAGTCCTATGCAAATGTAAGTTTTCACTTTACCAATGTGATATGGGCCACAGCCCAGCACCATCATTCCGTGGTCATCAAAGT
>NW_012153063.1:5151897-5153194 GCF_000956105.1 Propithecus coquereli | reverse complement strand
AATTTGGTAGTCAATACAATGAGATTAAAATATAATAGTGTGTTGTCAAAAGATCTAACTTGCACTAAATAAAACGTTTTCATGAAATCCTGTTAATAAAATGTAATTACATTAAATCTATTGCATTTCATTCATTCTAATCTTTAATCTTCTTTATTTAATTAACTCATATTCTGAATTTAGAGGAGAGTTAAGCTGATATATATAATGGCTATTTCTCTGGCCTTCTGGTATCAGTATTAGTTTGGATTTTTGCATCTACAGCTCTTCCTAGTCTATCTGCTTTATCTATAGCACCTAAATTCCCTTCTGCTCAAATCAGTGTGTTAATTCTCTCAGTGAATTTAATTCCTTCTCTTTTTATTCCTATTTTGAATTTTAATTTTCCCAAGTATTTGATAAGCATTCCCTCATGGTAACACACTTTCCTGTCAACTTCTTGAACACACCCTGATAATCAGTGTTGTTAACTGACTTAGCATGCGTGCCAAGCCCTTTGCTACATCATCTAGAATCGTGCTGTCCAATATGGCAGCCCCCAGCCATGTGTGGTTATTTAAATTTAAAGATCAATTAATCAAAAATTTTAAAACTAAACATTTAGATCTCCAGCCACCCTAACCACATTTCAAGTGCTCAAAGTCACACATGGCCAGTGGCTCCTGTGTTGGGCAGTGCAGATTATACTATAGGATATTTCATCATCACAGACATTTCTAACGGACAGTGCTGCTTGAGACAACATAAAACAATATTTGAGCAACAGAGGATAGAAAGTGACTCCAAACTTTTATGGAGGGATAAGCTATGTGGTGCAATGTGAGGTCAGAGAAAGATAACAGTGTGAGAGGTCATACTTGAGAAATACTTCAGCAGTAGAGGGATGAGAACAGAGCTGTAAAGAAAGTTCAACTTTATATAGATGAAGGAGTTGACAGATATACTATAGGCAAGAGCAACTGTATTCGCAATAATTTGAGAGCAACAACGGACATGGCTGGCATAGGAAACACACTGAGGATTTGTAGTTGGAAAGAGTGAGTAGGAAACTGGATCGGGAGGGTAGAGCAACATTCACTGTCATTCTTTCACCAATGAGTGAATATGTGCTGTGTATCAGGCCTGTGCTACCTATATTAATAATGGGGAGATAAAATATCACATTCCTACATTCAAGGAAGTCAGAGTATATTCCGGGGCAGACAAATAACCATTAATGTGTCTACACCGTGAGAGGCTCTATGAGAGAAATGTATACAAGATGAAGGCGCGGCTCAGAGCAGAGGGTGGGTAAGTA
>NW_012153063.1:5150393-5151847 GCF_000956105.1 Propithecus coquereli | reverse complement strand
GGGCATCAATTGGACAAGCAGAATCACTTTCTAATCCCACTCCTCTTTTTATTGAATGGCTTTTGGAGTCGGTGCCTACATTTCACCACAGACATTCTGGGGAAAAAGGGAAATTCCTTTACCTGTTTAACCCAAGGGTGGATGTTCTTCTTTAACCTCAGTTCCCTTGTCTGGGCCTCCGTCAGCCCGAAGCATTTTGAAATCTGCTTATCTGAGAACCCGATCTCCTTTGCCTTTTTGAGGGTTTCTTCTGTAATGGACTCACTAGAATTTAACAAAAAAAACAGATTCAAGTTTAGACCAAACCATAAAGAGCAGTAGCGTGTTCAATCTCAAAATGACCAAAGGCTCCTTATTTTCCACCTTCGAAAATGTTTAGGTTCCCTTGTCTTTTAAAAATACACAAATAAATAACCTACTACATCCTCTATCCTCTATGAAGTCTTCTACATTTGCAAAGCTGACCTTCTCTGTGATCTGCTTTTACAGCCTAAGCACCCTATTCCCTGCCTATTTCTTTAAAAAATGGTATTTGCATTTACTGTTGTAATAAATGTGCTTGTTCAGTAATAATCAGGGACCTCCTTCTCTAAATTCAGGAGCCCTTTCTCAATATTCATTTTCTTCAACCTGTCATCATATGACCCTTTTGATGTTCCATTCTTTAAAATTATCTCCTCTGGCTTCTGTTAAGTTGCTTCTCACCCCGCTTTATTACTCACAACCTTTTACTGTTTTTTTCCCCCAAGGCTCTACCCTCTGTTATCTCCTTTAGTCTGGCTACCTTCTCTCCTTCTAGATCTAAATTTAGCCACTGTCATGTTCTCCAGAAGCAAGGCTGGTTGATAACTTCCAAATCCATGTTCTCTTCTCCAATGCTGTGCTCCAGGTCTTTCTGCACATGCTCTTTGAGAATCATCTTCACCTGGGTGTCCCAACATGCATCAGGATATGGATATCCTCTCCATAAACTGCCTCTATGAACTAATATCACACACCTGTCCCTGTTGGGAAGATTGTCTTTTGGTTTTATAATTATTTTTCACCCAAGCTAGACTTGTCTCATTTTCCCCATGCTCATGTCCATAGTGTAGACTTTATTCTTATTGTTTCTCTCACCTGTAAACCTTTGGCATTCCTTTTACCTGTCCAATTTCTATTAAAGGTCCCCCCCCAAAAAATAACTCTTCAAAATTCACCTAAAGCCCAGCCTCTCAGTTTGCTCTCATCTGCACTGATCTCGCCATGCTTTAAACTGCCTCTTTTATTTGGAGCCATGGACAATACAATTTAGCATATCATCATCACTTAATATCTCTAATGTCTCTTAACTTTTATTCACCAATCAGACTTTTTCCTGCTACATTTAAGTCCCATGAGGGCAAAGAATACATTTGGTTCATTTACCAGATTATTCCTAAAGCCTAGCACATTATCTGGCTCATAGATAGCAT
>NW_012153063.1:5136581-5136889 GCF_000956105.1 Propithecus coquereli | reverse complement strand
TATGTTTATGTTTTACCAATCTTTAATGACCCTAATAACCCAGAAATATTATGATAATACTTTCAATCTGGTGAAACCACACATCTGCTATTGAATATAACATCATAATTATTCTCTATGAATACCAAGAAATGATAATTAGGAAAATAGCCTAATGTAGGTTGAGTTAATTGTAATTTTTTAGCCTTAATGAATCACATTTTATTTATCTGTGATTCTTAATTTAAAATGCTGTGACTATCTTTCTCTGCCCTTGATTTGATAAAGATGAAAAACAAATGGAAAACACCTAACCAAAGCAGTAAGTC
>NW_012153063.1:5132247-5134461 GCF_000956105.1 Propithecus coquereli | reverse complement strand
GAGCCTTCCTAGCTAATTAGTAGATATATAACCACTTAAAAAGATTAAAACCCACAGATGCTGATTTACAATGTTTTCCAATACAGTTTGTATATCGAACTATGTATTTTCCAAATTAATAATTTTGTGGGTTGCTTTGAGGAACCAGGAATCATAATGCATTTTCCTCCACTACAATTCTCCTTCCTTTGCCATGACTGAGAAATTCTGATTTTCACTTTCTACCAAAAATGCTTCCTTCTTTATTTAATTGGTATATTATCATACAAATATTGTTGAGTGTTTATGTCAGGCATTGTATGCCAAGTCCCAAGAAAACATGTGATAAATAAAGAATTGGAATCCATATGTATCTGTTTCAGAATTGATGTAATACCTTAGAATAGTGAGCTCTATTCTGCACTCATACAAATTAACAAGAGTTCTTACTAAGAAAGGCCTATAATAAAGGCATATGAAGACATTATGATATTTGGTATTTGCCTTAATGAAATATATGTTAATTGGGGGATGATACCAGCATATATATAAGTACAGAGTAGTGACATGAAACTATGTGGTACCATGCAATGAGTAAATAGGTGGATAATATCCACCTTAATTCCTGTTCATAGACTATCTCATTCTTTATAGCAAGATTCTTGCTTTTATGAAAAATAACATAAATATGACAAAATAAAAGCAAACATAATTTGTCACTTCCTGGGTAGAATTCATACCTTTACCCACTTCTTTCTCACTATATATTTTGTCCTTATATTCTAGCTTCCATACCTACCTCCTCCACATCAAATGTGGTAGACTTATTCAATTCTCTTCCTCTCTTTTCTCCCTAAACCATGTGATACTCTTGAAAATGTCTTCCTATTTTATTATTATTTCTAAAATTCTCTCTTCCTTTGGCTCTCATGACAGTGGGATATATTGAAGGAAAGAATGCTGTCTTTGGACTCAAAGTCCTGAAATCAAATTCTGGCTCCAACAGGTACTACCTGTGCAACCTTGGAGCATTTACTTAAACAGTCTGAGTCATCATTTCTTCGGTATAATATGGGATAGGGATACATACCTTGTAGGAACGTTACATTGAGACTTATATGAGATGACATGTGCAAAAGTCTTAGAGCTTTTGCTTTTAACCTCCATTAGACTTTCATGGATTCATGTTTCTGCATTTTAAATGTCTGTTATTGCATCCTGTCTACATATAACTATTTGTATAGATTATAAACTCATTGACAGCAGGTTAAAGACTAACAATAATACATCAACAAATGACGTTGGAACTCGTATAATGCCTTGCACAATGTAGGTACCTAATAAATATTAATGACTGAATAGATGAACAAATACCACTTGATCTAATAACAGCTCCCAATAAGAAAAAATATCATCAAGTAAATATATAACCCATCATGTTGAGATCAGAGATGTTGACATATGCATAATCTATTAATTATTGGCTATTAATAGATATGCACATATTCTGAGTATATGTTAAGTATACTTTAAATCAACTTAAACTTTTTAGAACTATCAAATATAAAAATTAATATACAGAAATATATAACATGCATTTTATGAATAATCTGAATATCACTATGAAAACTTATTAAGCAAAACATTTATGTTGCCCACACTAGAATCATAAGCACTCCCTCACACTTTCAAAAATGCACAATTATTTGTCAAAAATGTGAAAATACTATTTAAATAATAAGTTAAATGAGGGCTCTCAGAACAGTAAATATTTGACATAAAATTTTATATTGTATCTAATTCAATAAATCATTAGTTAAAAAGATAATGAAGTGCTATGCTATCAAATCTATGACATCACCTAAAATATTCTATCACATAGAACATAAAAGAAAATTAAAAATAAAATGTATTTTGGGCATTAGTTCACTGAGGCATGGAATTTCCCATGCTGCAATACTCCTCATTTACAGAGGAAAAAAATTAGTTTATATATGTCCCAATTTTTAGTATTTTCGAAGAGGTTTACTATATAAGTAAGTGGCTTAGAGTATAAAGATTAAAACCATAGAATGGCAATATGTAATAACTGGTCAAATTGTTTTCCTCTAAAATTAGTTACTTCACACATAGTATATTATATATTCAGATAACTGCATGGCTGCTCAGTAAAATAGGAAGGGAGTATTTTTTTTTTTAACTAGGGCCAAACTGAGACTTAGAAATATAGTGTGA
>NW_012153063.1:5130583-5132197 GCF_000956105.1 Propithecus coquereli | reverse complement strand
GTAACATACATGGGAATAATTTTGACTAAATTTTTTTCTAGTACTTGAATGAGAAAATATAAGCCTTCTTTAGAAAGAAGGAAAATGAGAAGCCATTTTTAGGAGGATGTTGGAAAATTCTAGAATTAAATTCCTGGTGACATGTCACATTCGATCTGTGTTGATAGTAAGCTTACTACCTACATGGAAATCAAATACCTTTATAGCCTGGGGTTTTTCAGAAGAAGATATATAAATGTACATTAATACCCATGATAAAAAAAATTCTTATCTACTTGACACTAATAACTATATACTCAATGAACAACTTAAGTAACTCACTCCTCAAGCTGTCTAGACCCAAGAATGGGCAATTAAATCAGTTTATCAGCTAAAGAATGGGTGGTAGTGTAGGGGTGGGAGGTAGTAGGAACGACTGATACTGCCATGTGGATATTGGTGTGATGGCCCTCACATTATCATCAGTATATTTACATAGACAAATACTGCCAAAATGCCTATTTCAAACTTTGATAGGCAAATATCATTGATCAAAACCTAGCGTCAGGCTCCAGCTATCCTGAGAAAAAAAACCATCAATCAGATAAATTGATAAATGTGTCAAGTGTTCAGCACAACACCAAGCAGGTAATAAGTGCTTCATAGATGCAAATGCTGGAAGAAAAGGAAGAACGGGAGAAAAAGGACCAAAGGGAGGAAGAGAAAGAGGAAGAGGAGGAAGAAGCAGGAGGAGGAGGTTAGCAGAACAAAACTGGCAAGTCACCTAAACTTGGCCCAACACCTCAGCTCTCTTCTCCTCTTCCCTCTCTTATGGAGCATTTCTGTCCCCACACCTTGAGGTGGTGAGGGCCACCATCCTTTTTACTCCCTGCAAGTCAAAACTGATCTCTTGAAGAGAATGTGCTCTCAGGCAAATGCTCCACTGTCAGTCAGGAGGTATGGCCCTGCCTTACACTCCTTGGGATAGAATCACATTCTTCACCTCCATGGTCAGACTCAGAGGCTTTCTGCCCCCATAAAGGCATTTCATGTATGAATTAGCAGCTGAAAAAATTCTGGGAGTCAGAGACTGATTCTCTAGCTTCTGCAGCTATAGCTCTGGCAGCTTATTTTGCGTAAATTTAATTTCCATTCTACACTCCAGAGTTGCATACCTGCATGAACGATGGAAGACATGACATTTGCACTTTAAAGAAAAACATATGTGTATATATAAATATATATGCAGTCTTTTATTATTAATAAAGCAAAATGTAAAAAGAAAATCTTTATCCTAGGTCTCCGTACCCTTAAAAATTCTGTTGACATCTTTTAAAGGTGACTTGCCGGGGCTTTCTCCCTGCCAGGCTCCCTGTGTTTTCCCCCAAGAGTTCTGGAAAAGGGCACGTTCCTCGCAATGCTTCTGCTCTAAGTGGGGTCAACAATGCAGGCAGGAAAACAGGCAGCTCACAACTTGACAGCTGAGGAGGAACTGATCTCCAGCTGTCTGATTTAAAAGTCATATCTCTAAAAAGAAGCTTTAGAAAAGGGTTAGTGACTAAAACCAAAAGCAGAAGCCCTGGGCTAGATTCCTTGCTTTCCTCTGACTGGTGTGACATGAAGTATGACACACAC
>NW_012153063.1:5129499-5130533 GCF_000956105.1 Propithecus coquereli | reverse complement strand
TATGTTTATTTTTACTCCTTTGAACATGTACACGTTAAATCCATATTTCAGAACTGTATCCTCTAAAATATGCTCCATATACAACTTGTCTTTCCCCTACCAGCTTGCCTTGCTTTGAGAGTTCAAGGGCAAACTTTTCAAAAGGTTAGACTTTCATCAATGCATAATAGGCTCTAAACAATATAACAACACATCAAATGGCTGTGTTGCTGGCCTTTTCATAATCTTCCGTTTCTTTCTACTCAGCAGCACAAAATGAGGGTTTGAAATTTTAGCAGGGGGGAAAAAATGTCTTAAAACCAGACCATCGGACTTTTACACACTCTGCCACAATCTTTAATGGTGAGACGGCATGGCTCAGCTTCTATGGCAGGAAGTCTCTGGTGAGTTCTCTGGTTTATAAACAATACAAGCCTTTCTCCTCTCTCTCTTCGACTTGCAATGTAGATTTTGTTGTTGTTGTTTAAAATTCTACCCTGTCATCTCTGGAACTTCCTCCACTCACACTTACTCTTCAATAATAAATGATAAAAGGAAATGGAATAAATTCTCCTTAATGAGGAAATTTTCACCTGGCACAGAGGAGCTGGGGAAATCTATTAGCCGACTGGAGGAACGCCTGCAGCATTCTAATTACCAGGGGAGCTGGCGCACTTCACACAGTCCTCTCTTCCACTTGACTGGCTTTTATCTGATCCACCAACTCACAAGTAATACAAAACAAATTTCCCTCCAGATTGCACAAGCTCTAATGTGAAAATGAGCACTCCACCTGGCCTACAATTATGGGATGGGCTTGCAATTTTATTATTATCCTCTTTAAAAAAAAATCCTCCCCAAAGACAGAAGCAGAGGAAAACACTCAGTCTGATGCTTCGTAATGACACCTGCTTCAATAAGAACAGAGAACTGAGTAAGATATATGTTCTCTGCCTTGCGAACCCCTCACCATCCTCTCCGTTGAGAGTTGTAACTGCTTCACTGATTATTTTTGGTATTTCACAGGTTCAAGACCATGCCACAATCACAATAAT
>NW_012153063.1:5126289-5126636 GCF_000956105.1 Propithecus coquereli | reverse complement strand
CACCTGTTCACCTTGTCTCATCATCCTGAAGAAGGCTGGGCTTTCATACATCATCCTCAGCATGACACACATTTATCCCCACCCTTCAAGGAAGGGGATTTCTTGCTATAATTTCCACTTTCTTGTAGGCATGGAAAACTCATCAGTTATTTCCATAATGCCTATCTCATTACAACCACTGTTTTCTTTCCTCTATCCCAATCTGTGGGCATTCTTATATATACTAGTTATGTGGGTACATTCCATTTGGGAGTAAAATTCCGAACTTCATTTCAAATGACTATATGTAAACATAAGTCACAGACTGGCTATCAATCTGAGTGATATTCTCATCCTCTACTAGTGAA
>NW_012153063.1:5118166-5124659 GCF_000956105.1 Propithecus coquereli | reverse complement strand
TTACAAATATATTTATTCCAGAGAATGGAGACAAAAAACATCAAATTATCAACACATAAATGCAACAGAATGTAGAAGTTAGAAAGATATCATAAGCGATCTGTAAGAGTGCGTCTCTTTTTAATCCTCCAAGGACCTTTTTCACTATCAATATACCCTTATTTATGCTTAGTTAGAATCTCAACCTGCCTTCTGGTTGTAACAAGAACTATTCAATTAAAACATTGAATTTGTCCAAAAATCAGAACGTATATCAAGTGGAAATTTAAATCACAATAACATCTGCTATTTTCCACCCCAGGTCTTTTCCACTGCTACGTTTGGCATACTGCAAGTTTCTAGCACCCTCATGTGGTTTAACTGGAGTGGTTTCATAGGCATTTGAAATCAGTTGCCTGAAACTGAAAGCGGCAGAACAGACTATAACTCAACATGGAAGCTCTGCTGGCATCATAAAGTAAGAAGGGAAAATTTAAGTCAGCAAAATCTTAAGATGAATGTATAGGCTCAATTCCTAACTTATTTTCTATCTACTGTTCATTTTATGTGATCACTAGAAAGGATGATTTACAAGCAACTATAGCTAGTTTCATCTTTGTCAGATAGAAATCCCAAATTTTCAAAACAAAGCATTTGACACGGGAAATTATTAAACAGATGAAAAATAATCTTATTTTGCTCAAAAAGAAAGCAAGTTTTTTATTGCCCAGCTTGTATATATATTGATTAGACAAATACAACAACCCAATTATATGTTGCATTTGCTAAATAATTTAGTAACCCAGGCTTTGAGATCTTCCATTGTCTTTATCAACATTTTAAGTGGTTAAAGTCCCTACATTTTCTCAAATCATTTGAGAACAATTTACACAAAATGTTTTCCCTCTCTAAACATATCACTAGGCATGTAGATGAGACTTTTTTCTAACAGTAGTATATTTCAGAGCTCTCCTGGAGGGAAGAAGCTAAAGAGAACTATATTGTCTTCCTTAATTTGGTAATAAATGCTCCTCTTATCAAAGATACATGTTTAAAACCTATTCATGATTTCATAAGCCTAAGGTGCCCCAGCAAACTGTCTTCCCATTAAAAATTTAAAAAGTAGATTTTTAAAGCACGGCATTATCAGAATATTCTCAACATGAAATGAAATTTAAAAATAATTGGCCATGAAGGAGATAAAAATGTAAATTAGTAAGAGGTAAAGAGTCTATTAACAGAAACTTGAATGTGGCTTATTTGTATGCTAAACTGGAAGTCCCAATGTTAAAAATATCAGTAGAATGCAAGAGGAATGCATTTTCTTATCAATAAATAGCAATGTATAGGTTGATATTAAAAGGGAAAAATAGGCTTTAGAAATCAGAAGAAAATTTATGGAAAACAGAAATATTATTCATTTAATTAATGATTAATACAATTTAAGTCTAGGTAATATTTGGTAATTAAATAACACATGCATCCATAAATGTGTTATGAACTTATAAATGTATACCAATTGTGTAAATTCAAAAGACCTAATAAAATCATCACTATATTTGATGGCAAACATAGGGGTAGATGATAATTTAAAAAATTAATAGATACTTTCCAAAAGGCAAACATCTAAAAAACTGTCATTTATCTTCTGGCTGTAGCTGTTGTTTTCCAACATAGTCACTATTTACCTCATTGAAGTAGAATTTTAGCCAAATGCTTAAGGATAAAAAGAAGACTATTCAAAACTTGCACAGAAAATATCTGGAGTGAATCAGAGCAAGACCGCCTTACCTGTTGAACTCTTTCAGTGTCTTTTCCATGTTTAAAATGTCACGCATCTTATACAAAAACCACTTGTCAATGTATGTGAGCTTCTCAACCTCATCAGGGGACATGTTGTCTTCCAAAGCCTGCCAAAAGGAAAAGAGACTTTCTTTGGCAAACATTTTATAAATGTCACATTTGGTTGAAAACATATAGCAGTCATATCTCTGCATTATTTAGAGACTGGTGACTATAGACTGAAATATGAAACATGAAACTGACATTATTGACATTCCTTCCAATAAACCTAAAGACCAACTACATCCAAAAATGGTACACAGAAGAGGTACTTGCCTTGAGTTATCAGAGTGGTGTGTGCTCAGAAAAGTACCCCTACCAGGTTCTATCTCCCTCCTCTTATTTGACCGTGTTACCACTTATATCTTATATTTGATACATCTCTTTGGAATTAAAGAGAAACTTGAAACTACAGTTAAGGCAAAGTGGTAAGAAAATCTAGAATAAATATAATGATTATTTAGCCTATATTTTTATAGTTATCCTTTAGTAAATAGCATATTTTTATCAGCCCACTCCACGTTCACACAAACATACAATAGTCAGTGAGAATTTATGAGTCAAATCTGGCTTGGTATTATTTCTCTAGAATATTTGCCCCCAGAGGATTTTCAACAGAAAATTATTTTGAATCAGTTACTATGACTTTTGTGCTAGGGTAGGCATTTAAAAAAATCCTAATGTATTCCAAAGCAATGTAGTAATAACTTCTGTTCTGATAGGCAGCTCAGGCTTTTCCTCAAGCTAACTTTAGCAATTTCTCAAAAATAAAATTACAACTATGGGTCATTGAGCTGAGTAGGCAATGCAACTGAAAAAAGAGATAAACTCTCAAGACCGAAACCTTCATACTCAAAAGATGTCAATTCTTATTCTTTTATATATGCATATGGATATATATGTGTGTGCATATAGATATAGCCAGTGAAAAATAATAATCAGATAATATTCTAAAACAACATATATTTTAGAATGATACACTATATTTTTAAACCCCCTTACGAAATATATGTAACTACTAACTCTGCTGTTATATTTCAACCCAGGGAGCTTAGTTTTCTTAAAGCTTTTTCTTAGTTCTAGTATCAGGAAGACCATGATTGTAAGTGTTAAGATGTATCATGGCTCATAATTTTGTTGACTAGAATAAGATGACATTTAACGGAAATACTCAAAGCCATGTTCATTTCCTAAGTCTATTTATGTTTCTTTTGTTTAATTCTCCCTGTAATTACAGTCAGGTTCCTAAGGACTTAATATTCTATCTTATTTTCCAAGTGATTAAAGGCACAATTAGCTGTCGGCCATCAACACTGTGAGGTGGATAGAACCTGAAGCTACCGATGCTTTGGCAGATCAAAAAAGGTTTTCACACAAGCACACACAGTGAAGTAGGGCCTGGAATTCTGTAGTCATTTCATGGTGAGGAAGGACAACTACGGTCACATCCACAGTTTCTAACAGAGAGCATGATCCTGCCAGTCTTAAGACTTCATCACCAAGCACTGCAGCTGTAATGAAGTCTATAATGACCCCAAACAAGTTTGACGTTACTTTAATGTTCCCAAAATAAAATATAATGCCCTGCATTCTCCCCAAATCAAAAGAGGTGATGATCCAGTCATTCTGATATAAGACTACTGCAAAAATCAGACCTTAGAGCAAGTTGCCCTTTTCTAAGAATCATGAAAGCAAGCAAAGATTTACACACTCCCTTCATTCTTTTTCCCCTTCAGCCCTCCGCAGTCTTTACACTCTTCGTCAAAATCACCAAGTTCCTGGTTGCTGTGGATATGAGCAGTAATGATGACCTCTAACAAACAGAAATCAGTTCCTTCTCCCAGCACTCCAGCAGACAATAATTTATACCTCAGCCCCTGTACTTTTTGCTGGTACACAGGGTACTCTGTGTAAGAAAGAACCTCCACATGTTTTTCCTGAATTCTCATCCTTTATACATCTGTTAGAAAAGAATGAGAGATTTGCTTGAGTTTCCAGCCTAGCTGGGAACTTGGAAATGCTTCCCTTTTTTATCTGCCTCCAAGTGCCAGAAACATGATTGCTAGACTTAAGGGGAAAATCCATTTACTGTCCTTTGCCTGAGAAAACAAATTTTTATATATATATATATATATATGTATGTATGTGTGTATTTATATATGTACACATTCATTTTTGTATACATATGTACACACATGTGAATGTCACAGATTGCTTTTTAAATAAAAGATTGAAACAGGAACAGTAAATAAAGAAGGTGAAACAGCTTTCTAAAATAACCTCTTATCACTGCTATACCCCCACCACCACCATGGAAAAATGTTAATTACCTTGAAACTCAACATTGAAAAATGTTCATCAAGAGAGATAATAATATCTGCCAAAATGTCAATAGGACTTAAATATTTTGCATTTAGAAACCATAAGATAAAAATAAAGGAAATATCCTTCCTCTCTCTTCAGGACTCTCAATATATGGACATAAAAGTTGCAGTGAGTTCAAAATCACTAACAACATTTTTCTGTTGCAACACAGATAAATTACAAAGACAGATTCTCTATTTAAAGAGAAAATTCTTATTTTCATCAGCTCATCCCACATATACACACACAGACATAAAATGGTCAGCAGCGCTTTGTAGACCCGGTGTGGTTTGATACTGTTGGAGGATTAATGCCTGCGCTTCCTTAAATGTCAAGAAGCCATTCAGGGATTTCTGACCAGACAGATTCCAGCTGCCCAAGTCACCTTTTATAAAATCAGATGAGTTGAAACTTCAAAACTCTAAGCACAGTAAATATGAAAGGGGATTAATATGACATTTAATTTGCATTAAAAGGAAATAGTGGATAGAAGTGAGAAATGTGGGACCTTTTTTTTCTAAAAGTAAGACCAATAAAACAATCACATGGAAAATCCGACAATCATGGAAGTTCTTTATAGTCTGTTGCTGTTGTTTAAACACAGAAAAAGAATCAAATTAAGATTATTCTAGAGTCTTAGGTAGCACATATTAAGTGACACTATCATATGCATCTTCCTTCCTAAAATAAAATTTTACACATTTTCGAGGAACAAATAATGAAGGTAATAGGAAAGGATAAGTCAATATTGTCAAATCTAGTTAAGGGTATTGATACCATATATACTAAAAGAAATGGACATTTTATCTATCTAATCATCCTTTAAAACTGCAATGTGTCCTTATGTCCAGGCTTAAAGTGAAATAAGAAAGGATAATTTAACATTAAATATAGAATAAACTGAAGAAATCCATAGAAGTCTCCAGTTTAAGATTATAGAAGAGAATTTAAATTTTTCCAAAAATCCCTGAATTCAAGACCACTTTATGATTCAGTTTTAGGCTGATTATGTTTGAAAGCAAAAAATTAATAGTCCTGGACCCCTTGTGACGTATTACCTTGGCGATGGCATAGATGCGGGTGCTAGATGGGTCAGCCAGCTCTCTTCTGAGGTCTAGGTTAGACGGCCATTCTTTGTTCATTGGGAGACGGGGAGTGAAACCATCTATAGATGGGTGGCACATCCGTAAAGCCTTCTGGAAACTCTCCTCAAACGTGCGACCAATAGCCATGACCTGTAATACACATTTAAGATCTCATATTGAAAGAAAGAGCTTATATATTTTTAATTTGTAACAGAACTATATGTAGAACGTTTTTCAGAAAAGACTGAAGAACAAAAAATCTAGCAGAACACTACTAATTTCGGGTGGTTTTTTTTTTTTTTTTCCTTCCTCTTTCCCTTTCTCCATGGTTTTGGTGTAATGAGTCTTTAACATTAGGTCAGTCTTTTACCATTTAGGGAATTCAGCTGTATTTGCTGAGATTGATGAGGAAATCACCTGCACTTGCTCTGGGCCATAGTATTAAAGTAAGGAATATGTAGTTTGAGCATATAGACTCTTCCTTTAGAACAGAGAGCAAATAGAAACCAAACATACATTAACACAAGAACAGAATTATTTCTAAATGAGTAGTGGTCAGTATCCGATCCAGCTGGCATTTTTTTATAGCTAAGCATTAATATTAATAGAACCTTGAGAAACATAACAAATACTGATAGATTAGGATTTCAAATGTAGGCGGAGATTAAATTCCCCATGACAAATTCAATGTGTCTTCCTGCAGTCTCTACAGCTGATTATACACTAATCAATTAGAAAAATCATGTGTTGATTTAGACAAGTTACAAGTCAGAACTAAACTTAAATTGACCTTGAAGCCTATCCAATTATTTTCATTGGATAAACATTGTCTTTGCATCTTTCCATGGAATAACAGATTGCTATGCATTTTTGGTATCCAATTTAGAATAATAACAGTCATAATGCTGCCTTCAGTAAACTTTCGTGATTCCTCACATAGACTCAAATTCCCATTAACGTCAGTTTAGGAAACCTTCCTGTCAGTTGTGTGACAAGATACATATTCAAAGATCACTAAAGCCAAACAGATAACCTTTTCATACAGTTCCAAATTTAATTAGAAATAAGGGAAGATCCACAAGAGCAGGGATAAACAAAATGTTAGTCCAATTCAGACATGCAATTTGCAAGTCATAGTGGCATCTTGAAGAGTTAGACAGTATGTTTACAGATTATCTAGCCTAGACATGGAAGAGACTGCCAGAAATCGGATATTTTATGGC
>NW_012153063.1:5103306-5118116 GCF_000956105.1 Propithecus coquereli | reverse complement strand
TTACAGCTTCAACTATTTTCTTTATACCAATGACTTCCAATGACATTGTATCAACTTACTTTATATTCCCTTTTCCTGAATTCCATTTCTACATTTCAATAGCTTCCTTGATAAATAAGGTTTGACCTCCACTTGTGTTTAACCTCCTCTAAGGTGAGAACCATATATATATATATCTCACAATAAAGGAATGCATAACTTTCAAGTGTTTGATCAAAATTTGTGCTTTTGGATACAATACATTATTAAAATTTACTTTCATTATGTGAAAATGTTACTATTTTCCTGTGGAATTACTATTATGGCCTTCCTTGACCCTATTATACCATATTCTCATTGCATCTGTATATAAATACTAAATTTTAACATTTACCTCAGATTAGTTCATATTATATTTGTTCAGTTTATATATTCTGAACTCACCAACTGCAGACACTGTGTCATAATTATCTACAACTTATTCATTCTTTTATCCTCCCAGTGTCTTGCGTGTAGCAAGAACTCAGGAAATGTTTGCTGACTTGAGTTGAACTAAAAGTAAGGTGCTAAATATTCACTGACAGTGAAAATCCCTCAGATAATAAGCCCCAAAATAAAATATTATAAAATTTTCTCAAGTTCTTTGGCTTACAAATTTTACATTTATGAAAAAGGATATTTCCCATGAAATATAAACTAAATAACAGTTGTTTATTTGGTGGAAACACTACCAGCACAGCTTTTTGTGGCATTTGAGTTCTGATTCGTTTGTGCACTGAAAAGCATGAAAAAAAAAAAAATTTTGAAACAATTATGAAGGAGGAAAAACTACTACTTGGTATTTTACAATTAGTAAGTTATTTTAATTTCAAAGATCAAAGGTTCATTATTTGTCATTACGCTAAAATCTTTCATTAATATCTTAGAAATTAGAAATCAAAACAGTAGTAATTCTGCCCTTTGTGTGTGAATATGATAAACTAGTAAAATGTCTTTATTTTTTTCTTTTCTTTTTCCTTGCATGGATGATGGATTTAAGCTGTATTTCCTGTGATTAGTGACACGTATTTCTGAAATGGCTGGTCTGAGTTTAGGCTATAATATGTGTCATGGGACAAATAAAGAACAATGGGGAACAATATGTGAAAAAGAGCCTTTCATTCCATATTCTAACCAGCTTAGATATGTAGACATAGACTAAAGGCTCCCCACATTGGCTACAAAAGAGACAGAAATCAGAGATAAACTCAGACAGACAGACAGATTGATAGATAGATGAAAGATGATAAAAACTGAGGTTCATGAACACTTCTGCTACTCCTACACAGTATTTATGGATAGTAATTTAAGAACAATGAACGATGAACAATGAACGATTTAAGAACGATGAACTACATTCATTAGAGAGGTGTACTATGAATTTACCTTAAAAGACATTACTAAACACTTTACAAGTATTAATCCTGAACCTTATAAGAACCCTGCAAGGTAGATATTATCATCTCTACTTTGTAGGTGTGGATCCTAAGGCTCAGGGTCTTGCCTTAGAGTTCCTAGCTGACAAGCGGCAGTGCCAAGAGTAGCACCCAAGTCCATCTGATTGCAAGGCTCAAGCTCTTTCCACTACGCCAAGCCTCCTGGATGCAGAAAGAGATGAGGCCTTGGTGGAGGGAGGCAGGGGAGTGAATCTCAGAGGCAGAGATCTGAATTTCTTTCTTCCCACACAGAAGAGCACTGCATCTTTGAAGGTGGAATAATCAAAAGCTAACTTTCACTTCAAACAGTATAACATAGAACATTATGAAAAATCTTCTGAAGATGCTAAAAGCTTAGAACTTTTTTTAATGAAAGAGGGTTTAATATTCCACTGGGCTCGAATCAATTTAGAATTTTAGAGCTGGACGGGCCTTGAGAGATCATCTAGTCCAGCCTTTATAGATGCGGAAAGTGAAGTCCAAGGAGGTTAAAGTCACGATTTTCATGAGTGGACTAACGATGAATTCTTAACCTCAGTTCAGTGGTCTTTTTGATATAATATGTCATCTTTAATATAATTTTACTTCATTTGGTTATAAAACATATTACAACACAGTTTTATTTATATGAATATGTTGTCATAAATGTGTATCTATTATAAACCCACATATATGACTTCACCTTTTGAATAGAAAGGTCTTTAAATACAGTAAAATGGGCATGTATTATATTATATTAACAAATGTCATATTCTAGCAGTCAAATAGAGAGATGTTAAAACACTAGACAGGAAATATAAGTCCTACATCTTCTCTAATCAATAACCCAGTAGCCCAGGCAACCTTAAGACTTTCAACGGTGTTTAAAATTTTAAAAATTAACTGAGAACAAAAACAAAATGGAGGAATAAACCAAGGACTCACCTCTCCTACACTTTTCATAGAGCTACCAATTCGACTAGATGTTCCATGAAAACGGTCAAGATCCCAGCGAGGAATCTTGGTGACCATGTAATCCAGGCTAGGTTCAAAGCAGGCTGATGTCTTCCCCGATACAACGTTCTTGATCTCTGGAAGTGGGATTCCTAAGGCAATCTTGGCAGCAATGAATGCCAATGGGTAGCTATAAAGAAGGACATAAATTTATTTTTGTTTTTTTTCTTTGAGCAGTAAGTATTAAAAAAACAACCCAAAATATAAATTTGTCTTTCTAAAAAATTCTGGTATTATTGTACTTCAGGGTATAAGACACACATGATTCTCTGTTCTTATGAATATTTAATGGCCACTTATAAAACAATGTGAGTTATGATACAAAGTATGGAGGCATAGGTCACAGGAGAATTCATTCTCCGTGCATTATATACATTGCTACAACTCCCATCTTCACCTCTTCAATCCAAAATCAATAGCTTCCTTGATAAATAAGGTTTGACCTCCACTTGTGTTTAACCTCCTCTAAGGTGAGAACCTGAGAATATTCTTTTGAGAAAATATATACAGATCTGTACCTAGGAGGACAACGGAGTTAGCTGGTTCTAGGAGGTATGTAATGGTCAGAAAATGTAGGCTTTGCAAGTTTGGGTCCTTGCTCTATCTCTAAATTATCTTTGAACTTTAGGCTCCTTATAAAACTAACACTCTGGGAAATTTTATTTGAGGAAATAATTCATAGAACTATAGAATTAAATATGAGTTCTCTAGTACAATTATCCATCTAACAGATGAGGAAACTGATAGAGATGGTAAGTGATGTGCCCAATATCACACAGTCAATGGAAGAACCAAATGAGAACTCAGGTCTTGTGACTCTACATAGAGCAACACACTTTCCACCACTCCATGCAGTACTGTGTAACTACATTTAAAAATCTATAGAAGTAAATATTTTGTTCACTTAAATGCCATGTAATTTAATTATAAGATGCTAAATATATTAATAAAAACAAAAGGTTTTAATTAATGTCCCCTCAAATTATGCTTGCCAGCAGTTGTTAAATGAACAGCAAATTTATTTATTTGGTTGCAACATTCACTTGCAGAAAAATTCTACATTGCTTAGTCTTGTGGAATTTTGTTAAAATAAAAGTAATGTGTATTGAATGCTTGGGTTAAATGAACTATATTTTTTGTCAGCTATTTGCTATGGAGCTATACACCTGAAAAAGCCAGTTGAGGACTAAAATTAAGGATTAATTTGCACTATTAACAACATCTGCAAAGTGCAATTGAGAAGCAGATTTTTCACAGCCTGCTTTAACCACCCAGATTTTGATTAGTTTATGATTAGCCAGCAAACAAAGCCAGCTAGCAATACCATTTGCCTCAATCTAGCAACGAGCTCATTAATAACCATGCCCTTAGGGTCCCATAAATGATTTGGAGCCAGCATACAGAAATGGTGAATATAATTTGTAAATACAGCACAGTTTTCCACTTGCTATCAATTTTCCATTTCTATCTGTGAAGAATCTGCAAACCATGGTCAATCATTCTGGTCTTACCCAGTGGCCTTTGAAGCCAGGGCAGAGCTTCGGGACAGTCTGGCATTCACTTCAATGATGCAGTACTCCATTGAAGTAGGATGAAGGGCAAACTGGATGTTGCATTCACCCACAATGCCCAAGTGGCGGACGACATTGATTGAAGAGCGTCTCAACATCTGAAACTCCGCATTGGAAAGTGTCTGGGCAGGGGCCACAACAACTGAATCACCTGTATATCCAAGCAGCACTCATTATCTGATGGCATATTTAAATAACCAGCTTCAATAACTTAACAATCTACTTGCATGATACAAGACACAGAGCATTCTGAGGGTTTGTGGGGAAAATAATTATTTTAAGGTAATATCTATATATGAAACATCAGGCATTCCCCCTGATTCTTGTTTAGTCCATATTACTCTGACACATTGCTTATAGAAACCCTTTAACCTTTCCCAAACCCATCTAGCTATCAAGGCTGTAATCATCTACTTACTAGATTGTCATTAACTTCTTTAACTTCCCTTCTTTTCATCTCAAATTATCTAGCGCGTTCTTCCTTCCACAGAGAGTTGTCTCCTCCTCACCCAGACTGGCTCATCCATCTGCTTTCTGTATCTCATACCTTCTCATTCTCACTCCTCGCCAATCATAGTCCTTTATATCTTCAATTTTGTAGTCTTTAGGCTCCATCCCTTCTGTCCTCAAACATGCTCACGTTTCTACTGCCACAAGAAGCCCCTCTCCCAACATTGCCAGACAATCATACAAATCTCTCATTCTTTGACATGACTGAGCTTCTTGCAAGTTTGCTAGTTCTGCTTATCACTCTTTACCATATAATTCCTTTCAATAGGGCTCACGGAATTAACTTTGCAATGAAATTGTTCTCCTGGACATCTAAAAAGCCAAATTAAATTATCATTCTTGATCTTGCATAGCATTTGGTACTGCTAAAAACAAAGCTCTTTCATAAAATATGTTCTTGCATTGGATTACTTGGTACTGCACTATCCTGGTTTTCTTCCTCTCTTTTCCTCCCTTCTATCTTCAACACTAATCCTTTCTCTTTCTCCTGCTCTATAAATCTAAATGTTTCCCAGGGTTCAGAGTTTGCCCCTGTTCTCTTCTCTTTCTATACGTATGCCCTTGAATATTTTTTCTATGCTTACAGCTTCAACTATTTCCTTTATACCAATGACTTCCAATGACATTGTATCAACTTACTTTATATTCCCTTTTCCTGAATTCCATTTCTACATTCTCAGCTCCCTTCTTGAGAATTCCGCCCACACCTCAAATTTAGCATTTCTCAACCCTAAGTCATCATCTTTGCCCTCTCATCTAACTAGTTCATCTTCCTTAGAAACCTATTTCTATTACCTGTGCCTATTTTCTCGTTCACTTGGTGACTAACACCTCCGTCTACTTTAAGCCTTCTCAAGTTGACTTTTTACTTGTCAACACTAAGTCTTACAGATTTTACCTCCACTATATTGCTTATATTTGACTCTTTCCTCAAATGAAATCAGGATAATAATATCTGCCTTACTTCATAGGGTTTTTGAGTATATCAAATAAAATGTGAGAATATTTCTAATACTGTAAAATACTGTACATATGTAAAATGTTATCACTTGTCTGTCACCTAGGAATAATTTAAGGAAAAGAACCTCATAAAGACTGCTGTGGCCATCAAAGACATGAGCTGAAGGCATTACTATAATTCTTGAAGATTCTTTGCCTACCTGTATGAACGCCCATGGCATCAACATTTTCCATATTACAGACAGTGACACAATTGTCATCAGCATCTCGGACCACTTCATATTCTATTTCTTTCCAACCTGTCACTGATTTCTCCACCAGAATCTGGTTGGTCATAGCAAAGGCCTGAAAATCGGTGACAAGAGATATCAAAGAGTAAGAGAAGACACTGCTTAAACCAGGATATTTGGCAAAATGCCCTGACTTAACTCATGGTCAGCACTGAAGTCTCAAACCCAATCTCCATCCTTCCCTGCGCTCCAGAAGGCACAGTGTGTCAGAAAATCAGTGAGGTACTAGGAATAGCATCCTGCAGTGAATGCGCTTGATTTACATTATTGAGCCTTGCCATTCAAAGTGCTGATATGACATTAAATCAAACTAATTTAGGAAAAAGAGAAAATAATTGAGCAATCAGGCAGAGGGAAATGAAATTATTTCAGCAGCTAGGCTTCTGTGAAACCAGAAAATGTGATAAGTGCGAATAAATGTGGAAAAATAAGTCTAAAGACTCCGGCTTTCTCTAAAATAGCTGAGGGTGCTTTGTACAGTGACACACACAGTAAAAGTTAGTTGATGTTGATGAGGAGGAGAGAGGAGATGATGATGGTTATAAACAGTTAGCCAAGATAGCATATAAAACTTGGGAATTAGAAGAATCATATGTGACTATTATTCTGGTTAATCACTGCCTAAGTGCTTAAATACTCTGAGTCATATATCATGTATACCTGATTAAACAGATATGAATTAGTGTAATTATCATTGCATATTTACAGAATACCCACAATAGGTAGAATATTGAGCCCAAAATATGAAGAGGCTATCTCTGATCTTAGGACATGTGATGGCTGATAAAGACAGAAATGTTCTTTTGTCTCATAATATATTTGATTTGGGATGGCAGTGAAAGGGAAAGTAATTTGAATTTTTTCAAATTATTAGTAGGCAGTATAATAAAATAACTCAATGTAAGTTTTTCTATAATGTGTTTCAACACTATTTTTTTTAACCTCAGTCATCATTACAGGCTCCAGCACATGCAATTGAAAATCTGACACATTTGTTCCCACAGCTGCCCACGATGAGGTTCTCATAGTGGTTAAGAAATTATGTAGCCGATGTTAACAATTTAATAATGATTAATTTGCCATTCCGGTTGCCTGCTAAAAGAAGAAATCTAGGCAACAAAGGGTATAAATCTGGGAAAGCTTTTTGCATTCTAATGAAGTAGAATGGATTTTTGGGTACAGGGAAAATTAAGATCATCTTCACCTGTTTCCTCAGCTTGTTTTTTTTTTTTTTCTTTCAAGTCTAAGATATTATATAAAGTCAACTTAGAGACCTGGATGAGTTAATGTAGCTTTTAACGGTGCTAACTGTAACCTCAAGAGAATAAGGGGATAGCTTACGACATAAACATATGACTAATTATTCTCAAGGGAAAAGCTAGGTTTTTTTCAATAAGGAAAACCATTCAAGGGCCTATTGATTAGCTGAGTACAATATAAATAATTGAAAACTATCTCATTCCAAAATTGTGTTCATTATAAACTTTTTTACATAAAAATTCAATATTCAGAAGGTTTTTTTATACAGTGAAAAATATTTTTAACAGCAAATAAGCACACATTGCCACTATTGGTAGTAATAATGAGATTGAAAACATTTGGAACATCTAATATGCTAGAGAAAATAAACTTCTATAAATCTCAATAAACATAACTTTGCCTTAAATACATGATTTAAATGTACAGAATGGAAACAAGAAACATATGTATTAGATGTCTCCTTTTTTTTGTAATTTTCACAACTTTAGAAAAATGAAATCCAAGTGGTTCATATGTAGGTTTGTCATAATAATTATTTAAATATATTTAATTGTATGTATATGTTCTCAAAATCCTATGTCAACAATTCAAGAGTCTCATTTATTTCAATTCAAAAAATAATGATAAAGCTATAAGCTGTGCTTGAGCTATTTACTAAGCACTCCCCAAAGTAGCCCTCACAATAATTCTGCCAAATTTGCTTCCACGACTGCCATGTAAGTTACACAGGTTTCTTGGCCGCACATGTATGCATTCATTCAGAGTAATTATTGAGCCCCTGGTATTGCCAGGAATTGGTCTATTCTGTGGAAATAGAGTATGGACAAAAGTCTCTGTTTTCCTGGAGCACATTTTCTGTATTAATCTCTAATTTATTTTTTGGAGCATATCTTAATTATCTCAAGATTTTTCCTTTAATACTCAAGAAGTGTTTAGTAATATGTTAAAGTGATTTGATAAAAAATAAATTATACACACTCAAACCTCATCTTTGTTTTTATGCATGTATGGCAGTTGGCAGAGTTCACTCATTTATTATACTGCGAGGTGTATATTATATATACTGAGTTTTGGGTAAAGCCAAACTACTCAGTGTACTTTGCTTCACTAACTGGATATTATCCACGTCACATTATTTCAAAAAAAATGGAAAAATGGGACATTCTATCCTATTTTTTTCTTAACCACTAAAATATATTCTAGCTTTTAAATATTTTGGAGTGGGATGTAAGCAGAGGAAGTGGAGTTGTATTAAGTTCAAATCACTAAAGTCACTAGATTGTACGATAAAGACGCACTTTTAGATAAGATGACCATTGGTTTATCTGGAACCATGTGGCTTGTCACTGCATCCCAGCATAGTTGCACTGCACCTCCCTCTCAAAGTGCTGTCTTTTGGACAACACATTTAGAAAATATGATGATTTAGTCAATAGTGAGAAATTATCTTTTCATTACATAACTTTCTCCAACTGAAAGGATATATTAAGTCAGTTTTTTTCATTGGTAAGAATATTGTCTATGGCCAGGCATGGTGGCTCACACCTAATCCTAGCACTCTGGGAGGCTGAGGTGGGAGGATCACTTGAGCTCAGGAGTTCAAGACCAGACTGAGCAAGAGCAAGACCTCGTCCCTACTAAAAATAGAAAAAATTAGCTGGGCATTAGAAAATTTTTTAAAAAAGAATATTGTCTATGAAAATACATACCTTTGTGCTAAGATCCATTAAGGTCTCCCTGGTCGGACAAAGGCCTGAGCCCAGCCCGCCCAGTGCATAGGCAGAACGGATCATCACTGGGTAGCCAATGGTGTCTGCTGCCTTCAGCGCATCCTCTATCTGTCAACAAGAACAAGGACTCAAAATTTTAAAACCTGACCACACTAGCAGAAAAGATCACACCAAGAGAGCCTGGTAATTCTGGTAAATCAATTTATTTGGGGAGGGGAGTGGGTATAAAAATTTTCAACTACTTCCTCATCTCCTTCTGAAAAACAAGTGCTATTACGCAAATGTTAAGTAAAATTGTAGGAGAGATTTTTCAAAAAAAGAAAAATATATATGTATATGGGGAAGGATTTTAGAAAATATACTTTTGTGGCAAATTTTATCTTCTCCTATAAAAATAGAACCATGGCCAAAACAGTAATAATCATCATTCATTTGAGAACACGAGCCATATTGAATTATTGAATTTTAAACTTCAGTTTAAAAGTCTATCTTTTAATGAAACAAGGTTTCCTACTGCTGAAGTTAATTTGGTATTACCACAATAACCCATTAGGAACACTGTATAGAAGGAGATTTTTCATTTTTTAAGCTTAGTCTGAGAATAGTCCCAGAAGCTTAGAATTTTTTTTTTAACTTACAAAATACAACATATGGTGGCTATATTTTTCTGTCATGGAGTATTATTACACTACCATTGGGAATGTAATTACACCTTTCCCATATGCCTGTTTCTCATCCTGAGGAAGCAAGGACATAATTAAATCTGGCAATGAAAGAATAAAGGTATGGCAGGAGCTTCCCAAAGTGTTCAGCAGAGCTATCCTGGGATTATTCCTGATTGACAGCTTTGTAACATGGAATGTACTTGGTAGCATTCTTTTCCAAAACATACATAACCCAATTTCACTTGTCCCAGCAGTACATGCCTATCCCTAAGGATTTGTTTATTTCTACAATGGAGAAGTTGCATTTAAAACTGCCTCTATCACCCCTGCTTCACCAACTATATGCCTGAAAACAACAATAAAGTCAGGGGGAAAGCGGCAGAGCACAGTGGCCAAATAGAAAGCTCCAACGATTGTCCTTCCACATGAACACCAAATTCGACAACTATCCACGCAAGGAAGCACCTTCAGAAGAACCAAAAATCAGGTGAGTAATCACAGTACCTGGTTTTAATATCACATCAAGGAAAGAGGCACTAAGACAGAAAAGACAGTCTTGCATTGCCTATGCCATCCCTCCCCCAAACCCCAGCAGTGCCACCCTGGTGGGCCCAGTGGAGAGAGAAAATCTGTGTGCCTGAGAAAAGAAGAGTGAAGTAATTGTGGACATTACATTGGAACTCAGGCCCGCCCTGTCACAGGGGAACACAGCACAGGGCAGAAATATGCTGGTGCCCACAGAAGGAGCATTTAGACCAACCTGGCCAGAGGGAAGTCCTCTACCCTGAAACCTGAGTTCCAGCTAGCCCCACCACCAGCCAAAAAAAAAAAAAAGCAGCCTGGGCCTGGAATAAATGTGCTAGGCAATCAGGCCACAAGGCTAAAGTCCTTGGGTAATTTCCACAGCCATGCTGGCTTGGAACCAATGGACTTAGGGTGCATGTGACCCAGCGAGACACCAGAGGTGGCAGCCATGCCAGGGCCTGTGTCACCCTTCCCCCAATTCTAGGCAGTGTAGCTCAGGGAGAGTCTTCTTCCACTTGGGGAAAGGAAAGGGAAGAGTCTAGAGGACTCTGTTTCATAACTTGGGTACCAGCTCAGCCACAGTAAAATAAAGTACAAAAAACACTCCTGAAGACCTTGATTCTAGGCCTTAGTTCCTAGATGGCATTTCTAGAGCAACTCTGGGCCAGAAGGAAACATGTTACCCTGAAAGAAGGACCCAGTCCTGGCAGGATTCACCACCTATTCACTAAAGAGCTCTTAGGCTTTTAAAACAACAGAGGTAGCCAGACAGCGTTGCCACCAGCTTTGGGTGAGACTGGGCTGGCTTGAGACCAGGCACAGTCCTGACTGCAATGACCACAGGGGAGGGCCCACATCACATCTCCCCCAACTCCACCAGCCCAGCACAGAGAGGGAGAGAAGAAAGTACAAGACTTTGCCTGGTAATCCGAGTAATTCTCCCATACCTTACTTAAGTCCACCAAGGCAATACTAGCGGGAGTCTGCAGGAGTCACAGGGTTACCAGGCTTGGGGTGCCCCCAGTGCTGATACAGCTGCAGGGACCAAAGACTAAGGTCACAACACTCAATTCCCTTTGAATATCTGGAAAGACTTCTCAAGAAGGAAATGTTCAAAGAAGCCCAGACTGTAAATATTAAAATAAATACCTAACTCTTCAATGCTCAGACACCAATGAATATCCATAAGCATCAAGAACATCCAGGAAAACATGACCTCACCAAATGAACCAAATAAAGTACCAGTGACCAATCCCAGAATGAAGGAGATATATGATCTTTCAGAGAAAAAATTCAAAATAGTTGTCCTGAAGAAGTTCAATGGCTTCAAGACAACATAAAGAAGAAATTCAGAAGCTTATCACAGAAATTTACTTGGGCAGTGCAAAGACAATTTATGTAACCAAAGCATTTGCACCCCCATAATACACTGAAATAAAAAAAAAAAACTGCAAAAAAAAAAAAAAAGAGAGAGAGAGATTGAAATAATTAAAAAAAAAACTCAAGCAGAAATTCTGGAGCTGAAAATTCAATTTACAAACTGAGAACTGCATCAGAGTCTCTCAACAGGCTATGTGAAAAAAGAATAAAAGAGAATGAAGCATGCCTATAAGATCTAGAAAATAGCCTCAAAAGGGCAAATCTAAGAGTTATTGGTCTTAAAGAGGAAGTAGAGAGAGAGAGATTGGGGTAGAAAGTTTATTCAAAGAATAATAACAGAAAACTTTCCAAACCTATAAAAAGGCTTGTATCATCCTGATAGCAAAACCAGACAAAGATACAACAACAACAAAATTACAGGCCAATATCTCCGATGAATGTAGATGCAAAAATCACCAACAAAAAACTAACAAACTGAATTCGACAACACTTTAAAAAGATTGTTCATTATGATCAAGTGGAATTCATCCTAGGGATGCAAGGATGGGTCAACATATGCAATCAATCAATGTGATACATCATACAAACAGAACAAAGGACAAAAACCATATGATCATTTCAATTGATGCCGAAGAAGCATTTGAGAAAATTCAACATCCCTTTGTGACAAAAACTCTCAAAAAACTGGGTATAGAAGGAACTTACCTCAACATGATAAAAGTCATATATGACAAACTCCAGCTAATGTCATATTGAATGAGGAAAAACTGATAGCCTCTCCCCTAAGATATGGAACAAGACAAGGATGCCCACTTTCATCACTGTTATTCATCATAGTACTGAAGTTCTAGCTAGAGCAATCAGACAAGAGGAAGAAATAAAGGGCATCCAAATTGGAAGGGAAGAAGTCAAATTATCCTTGTTTGCAGATGATGTGATCTTATATCTAGAGAAATCTAAAGACTCCACAGAAAACTATTAGAACTGATAAACAAATTCAGTAAAGTTGCAGGATACAAAATCAATACACGAAAATTAGTAACATTATTGTATGCCAACAATAAACAATCTGAAAAAGAAACCAAGAGCAATCCCATTTACAATAGCTACAAATAAATTAAAATACCTAGGAATAAATTTTACCAAAGAAGTGAAAATCTCCAAAATGAAAACTATAAAACATTGATGAAAATAATTAAAGAGGACATTAAAAAAATGGAAAGATATTCCATGCTCATGAATTAGAAGAATCCATAGTTAAAATGTCCATACTACTCAAAGAAATCTACAGATTCAATGTAATCCCCATCGAAATGCCAATGACATTCTTCACAGAAATAGAAAAAAATAATCCTAAAATTTATATGGAACCACAAAAGACCCAGAATAGCCAAAGCTATACTGAGCAAAAAGAACAAAACTGGAGGAATCACATCACCTGACTTCGAATTATACCACAGACTTGTAGTAACCAAAATAACATGGTACTGGCATAAAAACAGACACACAGACTAATGGAACAGCAAAGAAAAAACAGAAATAAATCAACATATCTATAGTGAACTTATCTTCAACAAAGGTGCCAAGAACATACATTTGAGAAAGGACAGTCTCTTCAGTAAATGGTGCTGGGGAAACTGAGTATCCATATGCACAAGAATGAAAATAAAACCTTATCTCTTGCCATATACAAAAATCAAATCAAATTGGATTAAAGACTTAAATCTAAAACCTAAAACCATGAAACTACTAAAAGAAAACATTGGAGAAATGCTTCAGGATATTGGTCTGGGCAAGGACTTCTTGAGTAATACCCCCAAAGCACAGACAATGAAAGCAAAATTGGACAAATGGGATCACATCACACTAAAAAGCTTCAGCACAGCAAAGGAAACAATCAACAAAGTGGAGAGACAACCCACAGGATGGGAGAAAATATTTGAAAACTACCCATCTGAAAAGGGATTTATAATTAGAAAATATTAAGAGCTCTAACAACTCAATAGAAAAAATAAAATAATTCAATTTAAAAATGGGCAAAAGATCTGAATAGACATTTCTCAAAAGAAGACATACAAGTGGCCAACAGGTATATGCAGAAATGCCAGCATCATCAGTCATTAAAGAAATGCAAATCAAAACTACAATGAGATATCATCTCACTCCAGTTAAAATGGCTTTTATCCAAAAGACAGGCAATAATGAATGCTGGCAAGGATGTGGAGAAAGGGGAACATTCATACACTGTGATAATGTAAATTAGTGCAATCACTATGGAAAACACTATGGAGGTTCCTCAAACACTAAAAATAGAACTACCATATGACCCAGCAATCCCAATGCTAGATATATGTCCCAAAGAAAGGAAATCAGTATATTGAAAAGATATCTGCATTCCCATGTTTATTACAGCACTATTCACAATATCCAAGATTTGAAATCAACCTAAGTGTCCATCAATGGATGAATGGAAAAGAAATTGTGATACATATACACAATGGAATATTATATAGCCATAAAAAAGAATGAAATCCTGCCATTTGCAACAACATGGATGAAACTGGAGAAGATTATGTTAAGGGAAATAACCCAAGCACAGAAAGACAAATCTCGCATGTTCTCACTTGTGTTTGGGAGCTAAATATTAAAACAATTGATTTCATACAGACAAAAAGTAGAATGATGATTCTACTCTGAGAAGGGTAGTAGGGAGGGTGGCACAAAGTAGGGTTGATTAAGAAGCGCAATAATATAGTTAGAATGAACAATATTTGGTAACACAACAAAATGACTATACTCAGCAGTAAGATAGGGTATACTTTAAAATAACTAAAAGAGTGGAATTGAAATGTTCCTATCACAAAGAAATGATAACTGCCTAAGATGACTGATACCCAAATTACCCTGATTATATTAATCTACATTGTAGTCCTGTATCAAAAATCACATGTATCCTATAAATGTAAACAACTATTATGTACTCATAATAATTAAAAATAAAAAATTTAAAAATAAAATAAAGTTGGGGCAAAAACAGATATATAGAAAGCTGACTTTTTTTCTGGTGATTGGCAATAGCCTTTTGATAGGCATAAGATACAATGAAAAGTAAGTAATAGAAAAACAAAACTATCTTTCCTCATTAAATATCTAAGCCACAGGTTTCCCAGTCATGAATTTTACTGACTGGATTTTTTATTCTACAATGTTTATTCCATTTCAAAAATTGTTTTAAATCCAATGTTGTTTACAGGGCATTCACATACACAAAACTGATTCCAGAAAGAAGGCAAAAATCACTTTAATATTGTAAGTTGGTACTGTTCTTGGTTTCAATTCAAAAGATACGAGATTCACCGGTACTTTAACCATTGATAAATCACTTCATCTGTGGGTTTATTTTTCTCTTTTCACAGAAAAAAAAAATTATTAATACCTACTCCTAACATTTCAGCACTAAATGCTGCAATTA
>NW_012153063.1:5098805-5100368 GCF_000956105.1 Propithecus coquereli | reverse complement strand
TTTAGTTCATGAATTCATCTCTATTAGCCTCTTTTACAATATGATCTAATAATTCCTATTCTTTAGTTAAAAATGTATAACTCTACCCAATGGATGTAAAACCCATAAAAATACAAGCTATGAAAATATTCTTCGTAAAACTCCCAATAGGATATACTGAAAACTCTGAATACACTCAGATTGTGTTCTAACCAGTCTAAACCACTGGACATCTTCCAATTATCTATCAAATGAGAAATTGAACCATAATACAATTATGAAAAGTAAAGGATCATTTTGTAAATATGCAGAAAAAAATCTGTGCAGGTATATGTACACCCATGCATGCATGGAGGAGAGTATTTAAAAAAAGGAAAACAAATGGGTAGAAGAGTAAGGTCAATGGAACTGTGTTCTACCTCTTTTCAGTAAACATCTATGAGGTGAAAATCTTTGAATATAGAATACTGAAAAAAAAAAAAAAAAAAACTTTTGGCCAACTGTTCTTCCACATTTGCCGCCCTAGTTTCCTGCTGCCTTCCTATGTTGCCCCCTTCTAGCCAGGTCCCTGGTCAACAGCGTTACACTGCAAGCAAGGTCACCAAGAGCTCACATTGCCTCTGATTGACACCATGATGGAGACCATGCCAGGAAATAAGGACACCAAAGAGAGGCCAAGTTAGCTCTTCAAGAGAAATACCTTAAATATACAATTGAATTTTTCTAAAGTATTTTTCTATTGTATTTTACTACAATAAGGGTTAAGGAGATTGCGAGAAGATTTGAAGAAACAGGGAGGATGCCCTTCCCAATTTGGTTATCAAATCCTCTTTTCCACTTGAAAATTCAGCCATACCATCCTGTTTTCCAAATCACTGATAGGGAACTGGGTCCCCTAGTGACAGGTAATAACTTCTAGAAGTTGAACAAAATGCATTGTTGCCCTTACTCCCTCAACTGGAGCTTCCCATTTCAACGATAGAGATGCCTGAAGCATCTTGTAGTACACTTGAAGTACTTTAAAGCACCAGGGATGCCCAAATTCCATCTTTCATGTAAAATACAAATATATTTGAAAAGCTCACTTCCTCAAAAGGAATAAGCAGCATCAATTAATGTGGCTTTATATGTTTTCAGTATAAGTAGGCAATAACTTAAATAATTTTGGAGACCAATCTAACCTCCTTAATTTGCAAATGTGCATATTTGAGAAAGTTGAAAATCTTGTTTGTAATCAAGCTTCCTTTAATTCAAGATGCGTAAGGAATAGTTAAGAGAAATAATCACAGTGACTTTGAAGAGAGGTCGTGTCATAAATCTAAATTATAAAATACTAATTAGACTCATTAAAAGGAAGTATATTAATTCTAGCAAAGATCAGATTCTCTCACCTTCATGGCTTTTACAGCTTGAGATCCCGAGTAATCAAATTCACCTGCCTGACCAATGGAGAGGCCTCCCGATCCTAGGATAAGGACTTTGGAAACCTATAAGCAATAAGAAAAAAGGCATTGTTTTCATTACTAAAATGGTGAAAAGGCATTTCCAAGAGTGGAGAAGAAAACTATATTGTCAGAGCTTATG
>NW_012153063.1:5095190-5098020 GCF_000956105.1 Propithecus coquereli | reverse complement strand
TATACAATGTTTCCGAATTAATATACAATATCTAACACATTTCTGGAAGAAAATATATGCAAGTATAATAATTTAAGCATTATTATTAGGCATGGCAAATCATTCTCCCCATAACTCAAGACAAATAATGCCCTTATTTCTCCAGAACAAAGACTCCTTACTGTTTCCACTGCAAAACTTGGAGCAATCTTTTCATTAATCTCATTTAGTTTGTCTGAGAACAGCTGCCTGTCTTCTGTGGCCATAATGGATTCAACTGAAGTTCCCAGGACTTTCACACCATATTCCTTGAGCACACCTCTCCTGAATAGCTCCACTCCTACAGAAGAACCAAATATAATTAGTTTCTTAAAATCTCAAATTTTGTGTCTTCTTTAATAGAGACCGGAATACAATTTCTTTTAATCTTAAAATTAAATCCACCATAGTCTACAATAGAATTGCACTTAGGGAAAAAAATTTAAATCAAAATTTTGAAGACAGTCTAACAAAATATGTTACTGATGCTGTTATTTATATTATCACCTCTGCTAATCATTTTTATTGTCCTTATTAACAAAAATTATAGTATTACACTGAGGCTTAAAATTTCAGTACCCTTCCTTTCCTTCTAAAATCCTCCCTATAATGATATTCTATTATTTAAATAATCCCAAAGATGTGGGTATCTACCTGGGTTAAAAAAATAACCACAAAAATTGTTTGCGTTTTCACTATGTTGCCATCTAACTTTGGCTGAGTCTTTTATATTTGACATACAAATTATTACCCCAACTAGCTAAAGAGATTCTCATTCATGATCTATTTCCAAATATTTGAAGCATTTTAAAGAGAATAGAGAAGTAGACTTTGCAGATGCTTGAAGTAATGGTAGAAAGACTGAACTATGTTATCATGAAAATATATGTGAGAGGCAAATTGTATAAGGCTGATACATAAAAGCATGCAATCAATGTTAATTCTCATTTCTTTTCATTCATAATAGTTTTCAGGACTTCAGTGGCAACAGAGAAAAGCAATATCCTGGGATAGAGGAGGACAATTCAAGAAACCTATTTGACCAATCTGGAGCATTAAATCAAAAGGTTTCTTTGTCTCTCAGTCTGTGAAATAAACTGGTAATATTCATCATCTGACATTTTTAGGTGCCTATTTGCTAACTGTTTCTTCACACATTAGAGGAAAGGTTTCATAAATACACAGAGCACAACTGTTAGATGGGTTCAAATAAAATATCTTACACATAGGTGCAGGGGTCAAAACTCTGCAATTAAACAAGAACTCACCACAGTTCAGAGCTGTTTGGCCACCCATGCCTAGAATTAACCCATCTGGCCGTTCTGCCTTGATAACCTCTGTGACGAACTGAGGGGTGATGGGAAGAAAGTAGACAACATCTGCTTGCTTTAAGCCCACCTCATTGGTCTGGACTGATGCGATGTTTGGGTTCATCAGGACAGTTTTGACATTTTCTTCCTGAAAGAAACAAAAGCATCCAGGATCTGAATATATGGACTCTTTAGAAAAGAATGGCCATACTCAAATAAAGGGTTATTGGGTAACAAGCTTTTCGGCCATTCTGCGAGCTGTAGAGATCAGTAATAGGACTAGTGAATAGAAATTAAAGGCAAGCATTTGGTCAAAGGAAAAAAGAAATTCTTGAAAATAAAACTATTCAAAAAGAACTGGCTGCCTCATGAGGCTCGCCGTGAATTCCTTGCCACTAGAGCTGTCAAGCAAAGCTGGAGACCATGTCTATAGAATTTGTCTAGAGGTCCACAAATATTACCGAAATTTATAGCTCAATCAACCTTAAAAGAATGAAATATTCCAAAAGTTTTTAAATGAGTAAATATAACTAAAACTAGAGGCAACATGAAAGCTGCTTCCCCTTCTATTATTTGTCAGAAAACAACATTGAGTGTATGTTTAAAATACAAGATAATGTCTTCCCACCTTGCTGGAAGCACTGAGAGCCTTTTGTTGGTTTCCTTTTTTTCCTAGGTTTTCATGTCTGCTATGGTGTTTTAATAAAGAGCATTATAGAAGTGTTTACACATACTATATTTTAAAAAGACAATATGGCAAAAAAATAAAATTAAAGTATGTACATGAGCACATGCATGTGTGTGTGTGTATGTGTGTGTGTGTATACGTATAAAGGTATTCATAGCCCTATCTCATACCTTACATCTGAAGAGATCTTCAAAATAATTCTTCGTGTAGGTTACTAGGTTACTAAGGATAATTGCTTTATAAACCAGGATGAGGGTGACACTTAGCAAAATAATTATTATAAAATATGGCCAGATGGTTTTTATTATTTCATAGATGAGCATGTCAATTTTAAATTCTTCTAAAAAATCAACAAAATATTCAGACGGAAGTCTAGAAATTATCCTTGAAAGCCCTACATGTCCTTGGGGGAGGATCTGAATAAAAAATTAAATCTATTTCATGTTACTTTAAATTCAAATAGTGCTTTAATGCTTGTAATGTACCTTTTTATTAATTTATTTGATTTTTATACCAAGACTAGGAGAGACATTTCCACCTTTTAGATGAAGAAATTGAGATTCAGTAGGTTAAATGGCTTGCTAAAGGTCATATAGCTGATAAGTGGCAATATTAGGACTCTAATCCAGGTGTTATGACTCAAGTCCTATGCCCTTTCCTCGGTATGAGTCATTTCTCAAGATTTGAAGAGTGTTATTATTAACAAAATGTTGGGAAGATACATATATATAAGTAAATGCATTTAGAATGTGGGTTGGAATTTAAATAATTGAGTCCAAACCAAGAACACATCATGAACAGAAGTTAAGAAAGT
>NW_012153063.1:5081462-5082800 GCF_000956105.1 Propithecus coquereli | reverse complement strand
CTATATAAAAGTACATACAAAGGTATCTTTGAGGGTTTCCCTAGAAGCATTTCCCGAGACAAGGATTTGAGAGAAAAAAGCTTATTTGGAAGGCGTTTCCAAGAAATACTAATAGGATATCATGAGAGATCACAATAAAGTATCCATTATCACGTAGTTCCCACCGTGGACAACTAGAACTTGAGCCCACTGGGGAACTCTGAGAGCCAATGTGAAATATTTACCTTAGAGACAGTCCAGGGACAAAGGAGCTAAAGTACTTATACACTTACTCTTTCTGGTCTTTGGCTGGGGGCTACGCCAGGGATCACTAGTTCTACGGCACTTCCTGCCTGCCAGCAGGCTCCAACCAACCAAAGAAAGACCTCAGGCACAGAGATATTGATACTTGCAATTGGAAGATGGGCAACATGAATTAAAATGGTAAAACAAGAATGGGATATGGACAAGCCATCCATCCATAGCATCTGCTACTGAAGGGTCCATGTACATTTTTGTTAATAAAATTGAAAAGAATTTGAAATCATGATTTGAATATTGCTTACATTCTCTGACAAAGAGGTGAAATGAAGAATCCCCCTATACACTCCCTCCCCAAATTATTTCACATACACAAGAGAAAGGTATTTGTATCACAGAGTATTAATAGCCCTGGGTGACATATTTTGAAATAGCTCGAAGAATTAATTGCAAAATGATGGTGGATTACAATGTTACAAATCATCTTTCATAGACATTGGTATGGTTTACATCATTCACTTTTTAAAATATCATCACATGATAGAGAAAATCCAAAATGCATTAAGCCAAAAACAAGTCCACATATACTAACCTCTACCCGAGATGCAACTAGGGCTGGCTTTGGTAGAACTGATGTAATGGTGGTACCTTTTCCTTTCTTTATTAGTGAGAAAAAGGAATCAAACAGGTACTAGAAAAAAATATAACCAGATAATTAGAAGCTTCAAAACTCATAAGGTTGCAGATCAAATACAGGATGCCCAGTTAAATCTGAACTTTAGATAAGCCACAAATAATATTTTAGTGTAAGTTTTCCTATGTAACTTTTTTGCTTTTTTACCAATAACTAAATATTTAGATCAAATAAGCATTTCTAACTGTTCACTTGAAGTCCTATAAAAAAGAAGTTTTCAACAGTCATTAAAAATTTCAGGTGTCATCTAAAAATGTCAAGTCTTCGGCCTCTTAACTGTGTATCATTTTCCTCTTGTAAATCAAATTCTAGTTAAACAAAATATTGAAGCTATATCACTTCACTTACGCATCCTAAAATTAGAAATACTGTATTTTTCTACCAGCTCTAAAGAAATCTCTAAA
>NW_012153063.1:5077070-5080322 GCF_000956105.1 Propithecus coquereli | reverse complement strand
AATATATAAGAGGCCCCATATTTCTGACATACCTCAGTGTCTGTCGGCCCTGGGCTGACCTCTGGGTGGAACTGCACAGCAAAGAAGGGTTTGCTCTCATGCATAATCCCCTAAAGGAATAAAAAACAGGAAGAAATTCCTTCTGTAACAATGAATGTCAAGTGTGGCTATGTATTATTCAGTGGGCAATAAAATTCAAAGGAAAAACTGAGTTAAATGCTTAATGAAAAATCTTAAATCTAGCAGTCTATTAACATGATTGGAGATCTTAAGGACATACATATGTCTAACCATTTTGGTAAGAATAGAAAATGGGCCAATGAAAACTCAACCAAATGTGGTTTCCTTAAATAAAAAACAACAGATTTGGTCTATAGCCTTTGGAACCCCTCTAGGCTCTGTTCAGTATAAACTCAAATCCTCCTGTTAACTTCAACTTTTAAATTACTTCTCCAGCGGTCTTCTCAAGGACTACTCTGGTACCAAGCGAGTCTCAGAGACCTACCTAGATTGGGCCCGGAAAGATTTGGACCACCGGCCCATAGACCGTGAATGTGTAAGACAATTGTTGATTAAAGACTCCAAGAGTGAATCTTAAAGAGTCAACTGATGAGAGATGAAGACAGAGAGAAATGACTTTTTCAAAGCAGAGGGCTATGGGACATAACCTATAACAGTTCTCCAACACTCCCTCCCCAAATTATTTCACATACACAAGAGAAAGGTATTTGTATCACAGAGTATTAATAGCCCTGGGTGACATATTTTGAAATAGCTCGAAGAGATTTGAATTGTTCCAAACACAAAGAAATGACAAATGTTTGAGGTGACGGATATCCTAAATAACCCTGTTTTGATTGTTACATATTTTATGCATGTATCAAAATATCACGTGTACCCTGTAAGTATGAACAATTATTATCAGTTTTGTAAAAAGTCCTGCACTTCTTATCAGTAACTGGTTTATGGACAGCACTTACCTCATTTGTTTGATCGTTGACATTCACAAAAAGTGGTTTCCACCCAGCAGGGAGGGTATTGTCCAGAGCGTAGCCATGGTTCTGAGCAGTAATGAAAGCCTGTCTGTTTGTGATATTCAAAACAGGCTGGTTCTGCCCTCTGGAGAGAAAAAAGGAGAAAAAGAATAAGGAAAAAGGAAAAGTGAAGAGGAGAATATAAATGCATTAGTTGTAAAGTAGTGAACAAGGAAAGCCTATTAAAATTCAAAAGTTTCAATTGCTTCGTGAAAATCACTCTGTGAGAAAAGTCACAGATTGTTAATCCCAATAATTTTAGCAACAAAAATCAATTCAGGAAGCTTTGTTGTGTGTTAAATATCAGGTCTATTAAACTTCTATAATCAGTTTTAGAAAAGGGGGCATTACACTCACAGCAAAAAGAGTTACTCACTAGCTTAATAGAAACAGGCAAATATAAGCAACTTACTTTAAGGGAGCAATAGTAATTTTAAAGGCAGAGGAAAGTTACTGAGAAATAGTAAAAAGATGACTGCTCAGACCTGAATCATTTTGAATTATACTTTATGTAGAGGGTAGGCCATGGGAGAAAGCCTGACGTTAAATAAATTAACATTGTTTGAGACCAAAAAAAGTGAAAATGAGAGGATCTAAAGATTTCTCAGTTCTTAAGTCACACCAGCTTCTTAAAATGTTACAATGATCTGAAATCAAGCTTAAAATCAGAATGGTTTCCTTAGAATACCATTTGATTGAGTATTATAACCTCAATTTATGCCAAGGGAAGGAAAATAACTTTAAACTACAGCAAAGTTATTGTTAGAGAAGGCTGCCTTTCAAAAATGCAATAAAAGTGGTATCAGGTAGTCAAACAACTGTGAACCATTTAATAGAATGGTAATCTATTCATTCTGAAGAAACGGCAGGTAAATTCTCTAAGACCTTTGTGTTTAGTTACTAATAGTGATTCAGAGCTGCTTTACTGTAAATAAAAGCATAACTGCCTCACCTGTTGGCCATGGGCATCTTGTAGGATTTGGCACCAGCAGCCAATCCTGTTATTAAATTTCCTGTACTGATTCCAAACAACGGCTCCTTGCGATCACTCTCCAAAATCTAAATTAGGGAGAATTTTTATTAACCAAATAGTTATGCTTCCAAGAAATGTTGCCTCTGAAGGAATAAAAATGAAGAGTCCTTTTTTTTTCCTTCATTAACAAGGTAAAGAGAACAACATTAAAATGAAAATGAAATGAATTAAAAGAAAATATAAATAAGGACACAATTGACAAATTTGTAGCATTAGAATTCAATAAGATGTACTTAACACTGAGACTAAACTAAATCTAATTAATATTTCTTTAAAGACTTGAAGGTCTTATAGACCCCAAAGTCATAACGAGGAACACGAGTTGTCATTTTACAATTTTAAGGAAAGATACATTTGGAGATTGGACTCCATTTCTATTAACTCAAGGACACGAGCCCAAAGTTACTTTGCCTGAAGAAAAGCTCTATTGCCTCTGGAATTCTCTCCTCCTTGGTCTCCCTATAGATTATGGATACTGACATTGCCTCAGAGGTCACAAATATGAGTAATGACAAATACCTGAATAAGCAAATGTATTATAGTTCTTTCGGATTTCAGAGCAGAAACCTCCCCCCCCCACCTCACACATGAATACACACTGACCCCAGGTCACCGCACCTTTTTGACATTCTGAATTAGTGGTTGTGCAAGGGCTGGATTCCCAGGTCCTCCAGCGATCAAAAGACCATCATACTCCATGTTGGTGAAATCGTGATTCCAGGGAACTAAATGTACTTCAGCTCCTCTCTGGAAAACGAACACAAGAATGATGAATTTAATGGCATTTGTCTTTGCCAAAGTGTAATTTTGCTGGATTTTCTCTTGACTAACCACTCCTTAAAGGGAAGGAAAAAAATACTACATAATTCAAATAAATAATGCTGAGCAAAAAATTCTTTGGGTGGCTCATTGTATTTTACGTGATGTAAATGGAACAAGCATTAAAGCTTTGATGCTGGAAAAATAGATAATGTCCTCTCCTGCACTTCAGGAGAGGTTCCAGGGTCCATGACTAGACGTGCAGGAGTATAGGTTGCCTTCACTAGCTGTGGGATAGAAAGATGCAAAAAAAGATAAATTCGACTTCCTCAGAATTGAAGTTGGTCCACTTCTCACTGTTATCAGCTTTGCCTTTTCTTGTCTAATCAAATTCATCAGCCTTCTTTCCTAGGGTTTTCTCATATT
>NW_012153063.1:5073763-5076195 GCF_000956105.1 Propithecus coquereli | reverse complement strand
CAAACATGTGGTACATAATAAATGTAGAAGCTATCAGACTGACTCTAGCTTTTTAGTCATATCTAAACCCCAAAGAAAGTGAATGTGGCGAATCTCAGGATTGTCAGTCAATAAGTGATAAGAAGAGCCATCATTTTCTTTCATGTTTTAGTGGCCCTTGAGGGATTTTTTTTTAAACATAGCAGTCTATATCTCTAATTTGAACAGGGATAAATGTGCTATTTTGCAGATAAAAAGCAAGAAGAAGAGTGTAGATCCCTTGTGCATTCTAAAAGAATGCACAAGCTTTCTCTGTGACAGAGGAAATTGGCTGAACACTAACAATATTACAAACCCTCACCTTTGAGATGAACAAATTGCTTACCTTTACTAGTAGGCGGATTACATTGTTTTTTATCCCACAGTCAACAGCTACCACTTTCGTAGGGTTTCCTTTGCCGTACACCTTGACATCCTGCCATTTTAAAAACCAGAGAATGAGAGGGAAGTCCCAGCTATGAGCAGCAGACCAATACCATAAACACATCTGAGGAGGCTTTGCACTTAGATTGGTAACAGATTGATTGTTAACGACTAGGGAGTGACTGACAGTTAAAAATCAATTTGTAAGAAAGGCACAGCAAGTGCCACACACTGTATCTTTTTTGGTGAGAAAAAAAGTACTTTGCTGTTTTATACAAACTGTTGATTACAGTAACAACAATGATCTCTAAGAAATTGGTTGCTTCCATAATTAACAACCATCCTTCCCATGTTTTTCCTCATTAACAACCAGTAGCAATGGAATTTTCAAATATTATTGCCTGATTCAGCACTAGACAGATGTGGTGATAGATACATCACGCTTTAAATACCAGTTGGTTCTCAATTTGCAATAAAGACCGGATGGGGTAAACGTGTACACTAGGCTTATGCAATGGGACCTAATGGATAAAGTCAGCATGAGAGTCACGGGAATTGCTAGGCTAGCATAGACCAATAGTCCCTTTAGGCTGCCGTGCAATTGTTTTCATTTAAATGGTAGATTTCACAAATGGATCCCAGAGCATATCATAATCATTATCTACATCTAAAGCACTGCTTGGAGGCAGATCCATTTTCACAGGCATTTACCCAAGAAGCAGTTCCCCAAACTTATAAAAGGAGAAATAATAGAAAGAGAGAGAGAAAGCCTAGAAGGCTGGACGCCCACACTGGTTCCTGCTTTGAGGGTTAGCTAGCACATTCTGAACTGAGGATGATTTCATAGTTTGCTAAAGATTTTAGATGAAAGGTGAGATCTGAATATTTAAAAGAACATTTTACTTTAACTGAAACATCTACGTCTCCACAAAGTCTATATGGAATCTGAAATCATAATCCTCAGCCTATACTTAAGGAAAAAAATATAAAAAGTATATCTTTTTTTTCTCCTACTTACTATTCTGAAGAAAAAATGTTCTAGTCCTTCCATGACCTGGGGGAATTATTGCTGAACTGATCCATGAATGCTACAGGTAATCTCTCTCATCAGATAATTTGAAAAAGTATAGATTTATTCTTAACCTTAGGGTTCTGCTACAAAATAAACCAATATTACCATCTAGTTGTAACTACATAAAATTGCAATTATAAGACAATGAATTAAGTTATCAACATTGCCAAGGCATATAGCCAAACAAAACTCATAGGATATATGGAATCTCCTGACACAAATACACATTTTATCATAGCTATAATGAAATTATTTAATTGCACTGACATAAAGAAACAGAACCAGCTTTCACTATTACAATCTCTTCCTTGATGTGATATAGACAAAAATACAGAAATGTTCATTTCTGCTGGTCTCTACACAAACACACTAAATACTGTCCATGCATAATGACAGAAGTTAAGCAAGACCTCACCAACACTTGAACATATGTATTTTCATTTGGACTCGCCAAGAGAGGAAAATATTATGGAGCGTTTTTCCAACTTGTTTGACCACAGAATTTTTTTAAGGTGAATTTCTCCAGGCCAGTTTTCCTCACATTTGTGAAATGCTAGACTAGACCAAGAGCATTCTTAATGCTAACATTCTATCATTCTAAAGGGGAAATGACCCTCTATTGTGTGGCATCTCAAACTAAATCACTTCACTAGGAAACATGTAAAAAACAAAGGGAAAATAGTTCTATGTTATTTGAATGAACAAATTTTAAAGCGAAAAATCAGAAATGACTATTGCATATGCCATGATCGTATGTTATAATGTTGTTCTCCATGTTCATTCTGATTGGTGCTGTGTTGCAACATGAATCATTTCCCAGATGAACAGGTATCAGGAAGGGTGGGGGGACAACATTTCTAAAGACCCTCAGTGGGAAGGTTTTGTCACAGTAGAGGGTAGAATACTCCACACAACCAGAGTGAGCTTTCTAGTGCATTCACATACTATCTCATCACAT
>NW_012153063.1:5067058-5071113 GCF_000956105.1 Propithecus coquereli | reverse complement strand
TGACTCAGTCAACATTATGAACATTAATTTTTGAACCAAGCCATTATACAATAAATCCTTAGTGTATAAAGAAATATTTTTCCCTTTACTAAATGACCCCAGACTCTGATTACTATGTCTGATTTCTATAAAGTTCTCTCGGCTCTCTGGTAGGTTATTAGTTCTGACTTCCGGTCATTGCTACACCTGTCTTTGGCAGTTCAGTGTTTCCTTTATTTGACATTGCTAAAATCTTAAACTGAGGGACCAGAAACAGGGGGAGGGGAGCTAAAATAATAGTAAAAAGCCTCTAAATCAGAGCATACATTTTCCCATGTAAGCCTGCAAGTAAAGGTTACTAACTTTAAATGAGCTGATTTTGTAGTATATATTTTAGCTGCTATGAGACTCCCTTCTCCCTCAACACTAGTGCTTCTGGAAGATGAACTCTGCCTAAATGAAGATTTTGATATTATAAGAAATATAGGTCTAAAGGGAATAAAGTAAAACTACAAAATATAAAGGAAGATCTCTCACCTTGGTTGAAACCTCGGCAATCAAATTCTGTTTATTTGGATCCACAAAATCCACAGGCTGACCTTCAAATTCGATCTTCCCAAGCATGGTTCCCTATCAAATTAAAAAGCAAATTAGACAGTTAAAAGGAAGCAACTATGAAGGTGCTGACAGGATAAACTCACAGGGACTTTAAACAGCTGCTCCAAGATTTAGATGTCTTTATAACTACTCATAGCCATCAGCAGAAGATCTTCATCTTCTCAAACTGGAAAGATTAAGTAATTTGCACATACATTTTGAGAAACATTCTGGGAAATACAATTAGTTCTTTTAGGGCTGAGACTGTTGCCTCGTGTAAGCAAAGTCAAAAGGCAACAGAATTTGGTTCTCTAGGCTCCAGACTGGTGCAAATTGGAGTATTTAGTGCCCTTCTATACTCCTTAGTGCATACAACCTGAAGACATTTAATGAAAGAGGTGGATAAAACAAACTATTGAAAAGAAAAGAAGAAATCTAAAAATCACAAAAATGGATAGAATGAGAATTTATTACATTGCGATAGTAAAATTAATTCATAAAAAAGGTGAACTGCAACTTAAGTCACAAACTTCTAGAAGCTGCAATGAAAATATTCACTGCTTTAGACGTGTTAATGTCCAGGTATCCTTAAGGGCCTGAACTTTAAAGAATATTCTCAACCCTCTGTGAAGTTTTCATAAATTAGCCCGCCTAGCTTAAACATGGCAATGTTTTCCTCTTTTTATTAGCTGTATCTTGAGATTTACTTATTTGTTAGTAAGCCTACTTTAAGCTATTTAGGGAAATGGCATGCTATATTTAGTAATCAACATTTTATTGAGGTAGAAAAGTTCAAAATAGTTCATTGATTTTCCCTTCTCCTAGGAAATACTGCATTGAATGAAATAGAAGGAAGACTTTACTTCCCTTTTCAACTTAATCCTTGGGGGAGAAATCACTGGGAGTGGTGGAGTTAGAAGGAGCCTGAACACCATGCAGGCATGATGGTTATTTCAGTGCTATTACTAAAACCAGAGTGTTGCCTCAAAGTTTGGGAAAACTAACTAAAAACCACCTTTCCCTTCCACACTGGATTACTAAATTTCATGGTGGTCTGTATCTACTTTTAGAATCCAAGTCACATAATCCCTTGACTATACTTATAGATCCCTAATTTTGAAATTTGGGTTTCAGTTCTCCTTCCTTTTTCCTTAAAACATGCTGAATGAAATACAATCTTACTTTTCTGCCTAAGATTAATAGAAATGAAAGCTGCAATATATTAATACATTTTAAACACGAACCAATAAATAGAAGAGACAACACTACTATCTGGTCTGTGATCACCTATTCAGCCAAATTTTGAAAACCTAACTGCCTATTTAAAATGAAGGTTCATTTAAATCTAACACATCACATGAAGGACACGTGTAAAGAATTTTCCTAAATTATTAGTCCTTACTATACTCTATTCAACCTGCCCATTCTGCAGCCTGAAAAGGTTTTCCCAATGTTATTCCCTTCCCATCCTGGTAGCCTCATCATTGTTTACTGCTTGAACACATCATTAGGCTAAGAAAACACAAGAATCTACCTGGGATGTATAATTTTGCTAACATCTACTCCCAGGAAAATCATGGTGAAGGGAATAAAACCAGAGCTGGAATAGAATGATTGTATAAACTCTCCCTGTATTCCCTCTGATCATGGGTATGTGGCCATATTCTTATTTTCAAAAATAAGATCTTTCTTTCTGTTTCCAGAGAGCCTGTGTCAATATATATTCTGACAAGGAAATCTACAACAGATTATCTTCAAGAATCTCTTTCACATATATACTTTCAAATTGGATCATTTATCTTTTTCTTTTTTACATAATAATATTCATCGAGAAACTTTACTTGCATTTGAGGAATTTAGTTAACATTAGTGAGGTAAAATTTCTTTTTGATGTGGGATACGAAGGTTTCATGTAAAAATAATAGTGTCAACATCATATAGCAAGAAGGAGCAAGCAGATGGTGATGAGATATTCTCAGAGGAGGGGTCAGATGTTCCAGCAATCAGATATGAAAGCAAAAGATAACCTTTCCCTTTATCACCTTGGTCATGGATAGTGTCAAGAAAGACTATATAATTGAGGTAACACATGCAGGGCCCATTTGGCACATTCGTGAAGGGTAACTCACTAATTTCATGGATAATTCTTCCAAGAGGACGAAACAAAAGACGGCACCAATACCATACACTTCCTGGTTTGCGTTTTCCAGCATGTAGGCACTCAATTTAGGGAAAATTGTTATGCACTGAGTTACCGTCTCCACTTGATTCACTTAAGTCTTGTCACATGAGCTGAATTGTAAATGCCTTGACTTGTTTGTATAATGAACACGTAGTGAGCACTCAACAAACTGCCAGGTGAATTAATCTCAAGTCCATTCAGTTACAAACACGCCAATCAAGCATTCAGTTTTGAAAATTACCTCAGAAATAGTAAAGCAGAATAGCAGAGACCCAAACTGCAGAAGCTGGCCATATTCATCCTTTTACATATTAATGGATCCCTCAGGCACTGAGAAAAAAAATATGTGAAGAAACATAGATTTGGCTAAAGATGATGATCCTACCTTATCCCGAATTATTTTAGTCAGCATTCTTGTGTCCACCCCATAAATTGCAGGAACCTATAAGAAAAAAATTGTAGTGACAGTGAAATTGGAGGAAATTAAATCCAGCATTTTGTTTTCAAGTTACAAACTTAGCCTCATCTATCTTCTTGAGCAGTAAATAATTTCTCCACTCTTTCTTTTCTCTGACCCAGGGTGACTGTGTTGTCAGAACACGGTAAATTGCCGCTGCAGCTGGGCACAGGACTCTTAATACCCAGGTCCTTTCTCAGAATAAAAAATGAGAAGTTCTGAACATCAATCTACTGCTATAGTTCGGTTGCTTTTAACCCAGGATATTAAATAAGTAAAATCATGTATATATGATATGTGTAAATACATATATGATATATATGTAAATATATACATATAGGAATTGGTGAACTTCATAAGCAATAATATGCAAATTTGTGTTTTGAACCAAATGTTCCTGGCACATAGTAGGCACTTCACACAGTTTTCTGAAGGGCTCTGTAGTCATGCTGTACTAAAACTTGCTTATCCTATTAGTCAATCAGGCAAAACCACCATTTGTTTTAGTTTCTTTGACTAGATTAGATAGAAACAGATGCGGTATAATGAAAGAGTAACAAGTTAGGAATCACGAAAACAGGTTCTAATTTCTTTTCTTCTACCAATTATCTGAAAGGTGTTTAAGCAGTATGTTTGTTCTCGCCTGTAAATAGAAAGAAGTGAACTGGTTATTATCTCAGATCTTTTTCTACTCTACCTGCCCATGATCATGGAAGAAGATTCAAGGCACATTTGAAAACCAAACTAACAAGCCATTGGTTAGGGTTACACTAAAACTATTAGTTCTGGCATAAAGAAGCTATAATATCAGGTTCCTTAAATAACAAAAAGGAAACATTT
>NW_012153063.1:5065510-5067008 GCF_000956105.1 Propithecus coquereli | reverse complement strand
GAAGGAGAGGGATCCCAGCAGAGGAGCAGATATGCAAACATATTCAGACCGTGCCAGAAGTAGGGTCAAAAAGGAAATAGGTTCACAGAGAGTCTTGAGGAAGTTTCTTGAACTCAGGTAACAGTATCCTAGAAATGGCGCTTTTTAGAAGCTTTTCAGTCAAACCATCGCCAAAACAAAAAGCAAAATAGTATTAGGTTAGCCACAGAGATTCTAGAGTAACTTCAGTTCCAACTGAGGCTAACCTTGGCAAGTTACATTTGATTTTGAATAGATTTATTTGCTAAGCCTCACTTTCCTCAGCTGTGAAATGGAGTTTTTTTATGAGAATTAACTGAGTATTCAGAAAGATTGGTTATTAGTGTTTTTCTTAATAACAACCAGAGCATCCACTTTGAATGGACCATGATAACCAGGAACTATTTTAGACAAGACACTGAATGTCTGTTATACCTAGGAATAAAATGTTGTGGTTAGTGAACCTACTTAAAATCAAATTTTGTGTCCACAAGTACTTTTTATAATCCTTCCTTCCCAAGAACTTCAATCACTTTTGTAGAAACAACATTCACTTTCTTCTCGCATAAAGGAGAGTTTCTCTGAGAGACTTTGTTGCCCCTCTGGTGATGGAAGAGAAGTTTCTAGCCATCTCTTTCGCAGTGAAAATGAACCCCAAGATGGAACTAGCCAATAGCAGTGGCTCCACGTAGGTTTCCAAGGATGAATCCTCCACATTTAAAGTGCAATGGCAACCAAATACATAGTCCTAGCAAAGGGAAACCCCATTTTATCTCTTGTTCTAGGGAGTAAAAACAGAAAGTAGCAATCCACCCTTTAAATTTCAAAGAGAACCAAAAACTTTTCTTTAAGAAAAAAATCCCATAGACATCTCAAACATCTAATGAAATAATTACTGTGCTCCAAATTAGTTAAAACCCCTAGCTGAGAAACTAGGGTGATCTTTTACCTAGTCACATCCCGCTCCTCCTTCTCTCAGTTCTCCAATCCACTTCGCTTGCTGTCTTGTCTTGCTACCGCAGCTCAGTTCAGGTTCCCATGAGTTTTGTCCTGATATAGCTACAATAACCTTTTAGTTACTTGCTCTTTTATCCAGTTATACTTTGTGCTCCAAAATGATGCCGAACAAGTTCCCCGTAGTTTCTGGAATTGCTAATTAGCCATTGGCACAAACCCTCTAGAGCTAGCCCCAGTCCATCTCCACTCATCTTTGGCCAAATGTGTGAACCAGTAAGTGTGAACCCTTTGATTCAGCCACACCAAACTCACATAACTCTTCAAACACACCAGGTTGTTTTACACTTCTATGCCTCTCCACACATGCCATTCCTTGTGCCTGAAACACAGTTCTCCTAGTTCTCCATTTACTTAACTATTACTACCTGCTCGTTGTGTCTCAGAGCAAGCCTAACTCTTCCACAGAGACTTCTCTGCTGCACCTGTCCCATTTCAGTGCTGCTGCATGCATGCCTTGCAGCAC
>NW_012153063.1:5058967-5061275 GCF_000956105.1 Propithecus coquereli | reverse complement strand
TTTTTTTTTTAAAGAAGTCTCCTGAATGACCATTACAGAAATTAACTGTCTGAGTAATGAAGATAAATTCAGATATTGGTTTAGAAGAAAATAGTGATGGCCCAAAGCATGATACAGATGCATTCTTCTCCTTTTTAAAATTTAGGAAGAATGATACCTAGGAAGCCACCCAGATCAAGACTTTTTGATTTCTCAGAAAGAGACAACATTTAGCCCGAATAGGTAGACACTCATTCACTCATTGGAAGGCAGAGCTTCCTTAGAATAATATTCTATCAATTACAGGGCTATCAGTAGTTGAACAAAAAGCAGCCACACCAGCACTAGAGGTGAAGCTAAATATAGTGGGTCAATTAACTTTAAGTCTTTCTAACATTCAAACAAGGCAAATCCTCTTATTTGAATAGAAATTAATATTTAAAGTAAGAAAAGTATAATATAAGGTTTTATAACTTTTTTCCTATATCATGTCATAGTATTTAAGCCAAAAATAACTTAGGGTAATCTGCTTATATTCATAAGAATTAAAACTGATGAAAGTGTTGTATGGAATGATTATGTGAGCTGCACAGAGTTGCATGACCAGTTAACAGCACAGCTGGTACTAGAACCCGTGAAGCAAGTAACATAACTAGATTCTGGATAAAAGTGGATGGGGACTTCTCAGTTATTCGAGAGAATAGAAAATTCTAAAATTTTCTCTACCCCCTTTCCCAAATGAAAAATGCTACCAAGCATGTCTGAGTGCCACCTAGTGGATAAACTGAAAATATGTGGTCCTCAGCATTTAAAGGAGGATGAGTCCAGACAGTTCAGCCTGTGTACAGTGAGAAAGAATCACTCTCTGAAATAGAAAGATCCCACACTGCATGATCTTCCTCTATGCTTGGAACTTTTGAATCTACATACGTACACCTTCTCAACGTCCCATAGACCCCACCAATCGTCCCGAAGTGATGATGGATGCCCTATCATTTTTCTCACCTTTTCTTCCTGTAGCCATTGCCCTAGACTCTTAGTGGCCAGCCAGTGGTTGTAGTCTTTGCTATAATTCAGCACGAGCAAACCTGCAACCTAGAAAGATGGGCAGTCATTTTAAAGGGGTGACCACAAAATACTATCCAATTCTTGTGACTTGTCTGGAGGGTCAGTTTGCCATTTTTAAAAGAGCTTTATTATACTTGCTGATATGAGACTTAAAATTTTGAAGACAAGAAAAGAAAAAATGGTTATTAACACTTTTCCTTTGAAATATATAATTGTTACCTTAATTATCATAGGAGGGAGCAGGCTTACCCAGCTTGCTAAATACCGGGACTAAGCTGGATCCCCCTTTTTGACACACTGTACTTTTCTGTCATGGCATTTATCAATAATTTAATTAATAATTACTTGTTTAAAGCACATGAAGAATAAAATAATTTTTAATCTAGATTTCAAGAATATTGAGAAATGTGGGAAAATTGTGAGAAATCGTGAGAGCTAAATTAAATGATCAGTCCAAGTCATTCAAAAATAGGTTGGTAGAAAAAATAGAGTGCTGAATTTGTAATGTAAATTTTTGAATTGTTTTGAATTGTTTAAATGCCCCATATTCCTAAGATATTATCCAAAGTTACCTCGAGTAGGAAATCTTAATGTGTTCACTTTTCATCTGGCATATATAAATACGTGTGTGTATATGTATATCCACTGATACGAGACTTAAAATCTTTTTATTCATCCTCTAAAGAGGATAAGATTAAAAGGCAAATAATTGATACAGAATTGACTACCAAACTCCTTTTAAAAGGTAATTCTTCTCTGATTCTTATAATTGTTATTTGGACTTATAACAACTTTTTTCCAAATAAAGCCAAATTGCATCCAATGTATTAAAATTCAAAGTGTCCTGAGAAATAAAACTCAAAACAATATCAAGTTAAAGATTATTCTCATATAACTAAGAATAAGATTAACTGCATAAATTTAATGGTTTGTGCTATTAATACAACATTGATAAAGGAACTTTGCCCATCCTAGATTCTTAAAAATAAGTAAACTATACCCCCTCAAATTGAGAAGTTTTAGATAGTCATCCCTGGTACTACCTTGATTCCATCAGACTCCAAATATTTTCTAAGTCCCAGTTCATCCAGTGCAGCAGTGTCAGGGGCTCCACCATTTCCAATAATAGGGTTGGCCATTGTGAGGATCTGTCCCTTGTATGCAGGGTCAGTAATAGCTTCAGGGTACCTGGGTAAACATGCCAAAAAATTACCAACTAAAAGCTGTCTATAACTACAAAACTATGATCTACATACATGCT
>NW_012153063.1:5053697-5057272 GCF_000956105.1 Propithecus coquereli | reverse complement strand
AGTAGTGACCATAAATTCTTCGACCCCATCCAGACTGACTCCTACCTGAACTAACTTTGTCTACAGAATATTTAAGTCTTTCAGCTCCACAATACCTAGGGCAATTCAAGTGCTGTGGTATTTATCCACAGCTTCCGGCAGCCAATTTCTCAGATGTTTCTCACCTGTCAGGAACTGATAATTTTTTAACCAAGGGTTGCACACAGTATAAATGCATTTCTTGAAGATAAAGAAAACAAAATAAACCCCTTAATTATCAACCACTTTACTGAGTGAGCCATGCAATGAATGAAAGCGGCATTTCTCAATGGAAAATAGGGTCTGTGGACTAATCTTATAAATGAATGCCTTTTTCTACATCAAAAAAATCTTTAATTAATTTGATTTTACTCCCTTTCTTCTTTCTCTTCATAAAAGAACTGGCCATTCCCTTTAAACATATGCTTACAATACTCTCCACTAAATGAATAAATACAGCTTGTCCTAGAGAACTGCAGTGTTGGAAGCAAATTAATCCATCAGGTCCTGTTTGACTTTTGTGATGTGACAAGATTTATTACCCGTAATCTATCACAGAGAAGAAAACTCTAGTGCCCTCCATCATTCTGATCTATATTAAACAGTTGTTTGTTGGCAGGTATATTAACACAGCTAGTAATTAGTGCTGTCGAAAAGCTTAAATAATTGCCTGGTGCAGAAAAACTTTGCAAACGGGTTTCATACACTGTAATTTAACGTTCTCACCAGTGGAACTATTTTTAAAAACATCTAATATTCTTCATTTCACACAGAGATGCAAGAGTTTAGGGAAGAATGTACGTTAATAATATAAAGGAAGTTTGGTTGATCAATATCTTCAGTATCTGTTAACCCAACACCCCATTATCTTTAAGAGTCTACCTTAAATTTCCCAAAAGAATTTATCAAATATTTCTTAGAAGATTAGTAGGATTGAATCACTCTTGGAAACCTCTTGAAACAATCTAGTCATGTGTTTTTAAGGCATGTAATTTTTTAAATCCCCAGCTGTAAATTACTATCTAATCCAGCCCCCTCACTTTTTATATATGGAAACCAAAACTCAGAAAGTTTAAATGATGTTCTCAATGTTACGTAATCAGTTATCATTAGGATTGAGACAAGAACTTTAGTCTCCTGGTTCTCAGATAAACAAACATTTGTTGACTAGGTAAGACCAGCCACGTGATTTCTGTAGCAACCCTCATCTTTGTTGCCATACATCTGTTAGCGATCTTAAACACTAGGTTGGGCCACATTTGATAATTATTAAAAATATTAAAGCCGTGCATCTGATCTCTTATTTTGATGTAGTGATTTCAACTTCCTACCATGAGTAAGATTGTCCAGTTACTTCTCTACATAAAGGAAGAATAAAGCCTTGGAATAAAAGCATTACTCACCCTCCCAGGCCAGTATTAAAAACCACTTCACCAGCAACAGAGGATGGGTGGCCAAAGGAGTAACCTTTCATCTTAGTTCCATCTTCCAGGACAATGTGCGCTGTCTGTGCCTAAAGAAACAGTTGCATGAATCTCAGCAGAATACAAAATACAAAACACATGCACACAAAAAAATTTACAAAGGTAAAATACACGAACATATTAAATAAATGAGCAGTATATTTAATGAAACAAAACAGCCCAAATTTGGAGTTGCTCTCCTGTCACTTACCACTTGCCTTCAAATATACCATTCTTGTCACTGGCAAGTGTTTTGTTTTGCTTGAAAGAGGAAGTGAAGCATGTGGATACATTGTTCTAAGCTTACTTGTGGAGTTGCTGACTAGCCAGAAATACTTCAATGTAGCTGCAATGTTATGTGTCTATCTTTTTCCCGCTTAATATTCCCGAGCTTGTTTAAGCATAGCTTTAAGGAAAATTCATGAGTTTACAAAAACATTATGAATTGTACCATACAGCTCATCATCACTCTGAGGTTTAGAGCTAGAAGGAATCTTCAAGATGATCGATCAAATTGTGTTCCACAGAGCTCTCGTGTTTGATGGAGTTGTCCCAAGGGCTGCCCTGACCACACCAGCTTTATGGTCATGAAGAAGCTGAAACTTTCTCACTCTATTAACACTGACACAACAGCAAGCACTGTGGAACACTCTAAAAGTGTATTGTATTTTGCTTTTTATCAGAGTTGATTATATCCATGTCTGTTTCCTTCTTTAGACTGCAGGCATTCTGAATTTGACTACTTTGCCGTACTAAGTTTTGAACCAACTTCTACAAAATTCTTGGCTAAGAAGAGGGACAATTAGAGGATGTTATCTAAGAAGCAGATCATCCATTCCTCATAAATACTCTAAATTCTATTGTTGAAACAATTGAAATCTAATTCTCAATTTCCATAGAATTCAGAAGAGAGAGAGAGGAATGTGTTAAACCTCACCTCGAGAGGCAAAATTTAGACTCTGTAACAAACTCTATAGGACAAACTAATTGGAACATGGTTAAAAAAATAAACTATAAAGAAAAACGTCTCTGCGATAACTGAGTAAAATTGAATAATAAATTAATTTGATTATATTTGGTATAATATTTTTTAGGATTGATGACAGTATTGTAGTAGGGACATAGATGAAATAAGTTTTACCAAGAGTAGAATTTGTTGAAGTAGGGGAGATCATTGTACTGTTTTCTTCAAGGTTTAAGTGCAGTCATTAGAGATAGAAATGTACTAATTCTCTACATTGTTTTTCTCACAGTTTTAGGACTGGGCCGCAGTGTCTAATCCTATTGTATCTGCCACCACACAGGCACATCTTGTACACACACCCATATCAACTTTTTGTAAGCAGTAGGAACTCAACAAATGATTTGTAGACCTTTATTTTTATGCTCCTCTAGCTTTATGACATGACCTCAACTTTTCAAGTATTAAAATGGAAAAAGCCCATTATTTTTCTAAAATAATTTTCTCTGTAGAAATAAAATGCCTCTTTTAGATCCAAAGTATCCAAGTTTCTTGCCATTAGAAGGATTGTTCTTCAGTGTAAAATAGCATTTTGATTATCTTTAAACCAATATACTATGTTCCTAAGTCTTGTTTGTAGCGTGTGTGCATACATATTAATTTACATTTACACACAAAACTATTTTAGTGTTTTTTATTAAAATTGATAGGATATATTTATGATTTTTTTCTCAACAGTTAATTTTATCAGTTTTGTTTAAATCAAAGGTACAACATGAATTTCAGGTACATATTTCTGAGAAAGATTGAACAAAGTACTATACTGCACATTTTATGTGTTTGTGTGCATGCAAGTGTGAGAGAGAGAGAGAGTGTGTGTGTGTGTGTGTGTATGTGTGTGTGTGTGTGTGTCCATGGACAGGGTTAACTGAAGACTTTTGTCCTTTACCTGGCTTACCAAACTGTACTTGAGATAAAGTTTTATCTATAGCCTTGGAAACAGTGTTTGAAATCCCAAGCTTGATATTTATCTTTAAATAGTTGTGGTTTGGGCCGGGCACGGTGGCTCACGCCTGTAATCCTAGCACTCTGGGAGGCCGAGGCGGGAGGATTGTTTGAGCTCAGGAGTTCGA
>NW_012153063.1:5051649-5053454 GCF_000956105.1 Propithecus coquereli | reverse complement strand
GAGACTCTGTCTCAAAAGAAAAAAAAAAATTGTTGTGGTTTGTCTTCACAGCCACTAACTTTAAAAATATTTTGGAATGACTCAGCACAAAGGAAACTACAATAATTTCTTCCTTTATCATGAATCAAGACTTCTACAGTACAGGTGGGCTTCACACATAAGCTAAAATTCTGCTTCTGTGTCCAAGGACTCAACTTTTCATGTTACTTCTGATAATATGCTATTCTGGTTATACATTTTGCTTTGTCAATTATTTTTTATCTAATTATAGCTCAAAACAGAGGTTGATGATTTGGGAAGAGTGATAATATTCAGTGTATTTCCAAAAATTATTATGAGCTATTCAAATGTCTCTGGTGATGAGTCTCAATAGGACGTGTTTAGTGGGGAAACTCCCCCAGGTAACTCTGACATGTTTCCCCAGGTGAAATTCCTTGGTCCAAGTAATAAAAATTCACTGTCAAGAAAAATATTTTCTACTGGAAAGATTATTTTCTATTCTTGAGGAAGTCACGTGTAACCCACATGCTTTCACAAAATGAAAGGAAAAGTGGAAACTTTTTTTAAAAAACCATATGTAACATTGACACGATCTAAAATAAGTATACTTAGTTGGCAAAACTTAGGTATGAACTGCAAATTTCAATTATTCTCCTATATACCAATTTATCTACCCTACTCTGAGCCATGTTTGCCTAAAATATCACCTGTGTGTATGTTTTCCTTTTGCTTTTCTCTATCCTCTTCTCACCTGAGAATTTCAAATTGTCTAATCTCTGGATTAGACACTATCAAATTATCTTAAAGAAAGGTAAAAATTAACACAAGCAAATCCAGCTCTTGTTAGACTGTTCCTATAATTTTGTTTGGTATTTTCCTTCCTCCTTCTATGGGACTAGTTTTCTACTTTGCTTTCTGTCTTCTAAAGATATATTTGAAGAGACATTTACTATTGCCTGCAATAGTCCCTGAGATTGTGTTCAATATGTCTTTTTGTTCCTTTAATTATATTTTGGTTCTTTTGGCAGTTTTTATAGATCCTCCAATCCTCTTTCTCACTACACATTATGTAGTTACAAGGCCTCTGTTTATTGCCTGTAGTACTCTTCATATTCCTCTTAACTACACTGGCCTCTGATGAGTTTAAAATGATGAGTGCCAATTGACCTGTCTGTGAATTGATGGCGGAACTCTGAACAAAGAGCTATTATTTGGAATCCCTTCTTCTAGCTAGCAGTTCCCCAAGTGCTATTTCATTCCAAAGAATCCAAAAGAAATCACCTTGTTACTATCATAAGATATTTCAGTAGCCTCAGTCCTAGTGAAGAGAGGTGCATGGTCTAGGAATTAGATTATAACCTTAAATTATAATTTAAGTGCCTCCAGCAAGAGCACTTTGGTACTTTGAAATCTGAAAATACAAAGGAAACCTTAATGAAGAGAAGTATGAACACTTGTAGAATATCAGGAAAAGTAACAAAAAGAATATATAAATATGAGTTTTATGAAATGAAGGACCTTATCATGATACAATCCCTATGTATTTAATAAAAATATACATGTCAATAAGACCATTTAGACATTCAAGTCACAAACATCATTGAGCTCCTACCATATGTCAAGCACCTTTGTAGGTTTTGGAGACACATGAATGAATGTTCCTAAGTCCCCTCATTTAGTAAAAGGGTTAGATACGAGGCCGGGCGCGGTGGCTCACGCCTGTAATCCTAGCTCTCTGGGAGGCCGAGGCGGGAGGATTGTTTAAGCTCAGGAGTTCGAAACCAGCCTGAGCAAGAGCAAGACCC
>NW_012153063.1:5050937-5051599 GCF_000956105.1 Propithecus coquereli | reverse complement strand
AAAAAAAAAAAAACTCATGGAACATTTAAAATAAGAGAATTAATTTATACGAAAGAATAACTCAATAAAGTTGATTTTAAAAATAGTTTTAGAAAGAAGTATATAAGTTTGGGAGTTATTATCAACTTAGAAAAAAATCGTCCTACAAAACTTGACCTGAAGCATTTCTGAGTTCTAAATTAAAAGATGCCAAATAACTCTTTTAAAGTACTGATATGGAATTAGGGAGGAATGTAAGAGGGCTATATCTTAAAGTTTGGACAAGAGGGGAAAAATAAAAATATTATATATGTGTGTGTGTATATATATATATATATATATATATATATACATATTTCTTATTCTTAATAAGAAGAAACAGTATTCCCATAAATACCAGGAGGTATCTGCACCTTTTCCATGTACTAGAATACACTGCAATTGAGGAGATTTTTTCCTGCCCTCTTCCATTTTGACTTTCTATAGAATGAGTTAAACCAAATCTTTTTTATGGACTACTAGAAGTGAATTTAGACGCTAAGGGGGACAGAATTGACAACCTTGAAACCAAAAACGTTTGGCTCAGATAGTAGTGACCATAAATTCTTCGACCCCATCCAGACTGACTCCTACCTGAACTAACTTTGTCTACAGAATATTTAAGTCTTTCAGCTCCACAATAC
>NW_012153063.1:5050577-5050887 GCF_000956105.1 Propithecus coquereli | reverse complement strand
TAACCTAAACATCTGTACCCCCATAATATGCTGAAATAAATAAATAAATAAAGTTGCCAAATACTCTGAAGATTCCCCTAGCCTACCAGATATTCATGTGTCCAACTCATATTTACTTTTGAGGGATGTCAGTTTCACCAACATATTAATTGTTAAAAATTGAAAAGTATTTTTAGATATCTTTTAGGATACTGGAGTATCAAGATTGTGTCAGTCATGGTTACATGGATACATATGTTTATTAAGACTCATGGAACGGGCCGGCCGCAGTGGCTCACGCCTGTAATCCTAGCTCTCTGGGAGGCCGAGG
>NW_012153063.1:5043973-5046507 GCF_000956105.1 Propithecus coquereli | reverse complement strand
GTTATCTAGAAATCTAATCCTCCATCACTGGAAGAGGAACAAAACTGGATTCAGTATACATAACCCAATCATTCTCTTTTTTCCTTTTACTTCTCATCTAAAATACTTGCCAAAGTTTACTATATGCCAGTAATAAATTTATTTTAATTCGCTGATTGGTCTCAGTACTTAAAATATTACATTTCTATACCAAATTCCTAAATATTTTATAACTAATAATTAGTCTGTTTTTCCCCTTCCAAAAAAACTGAGAGTGTTATATTTTTATTATTACTATTATTGAGGTTTATGTATAATGATGGTACATCCTTGGCATTCAATAAATACTGGTATAATTAATTTTGAAAATAGTAACTAAAGATAATGTATATTTCAGTTTTTCTCTGGTGTAAGCCTATATGCTAAAGCATCACCCTAAAAAAAACTGAAATAATACTTTTTTTTTTGAGAAAAAGTAAAGCATTAACATTTCTTAAGCCTGTCTTATGGATGTTGAATGACCTGCTACTGTTCTAATGCTACTTTTTGGCATTACTTTAATGAGAACCTATTAGAATGTAAATCAGGTTGCATATATAGTTATCTATGTTCATTGAAGTCTATATGCAGTTGTACAAATAAGTTGAGTGTTTGGATTTGAATAAATTTCTACTCTTCTGGAAAAGCCATCTTACCTCAAATAGATTTATAAAGTTATGTTGGAAAAATAGGATTTGGGAACACATTATGTCACTGAGAACACCACCCTGATTTCCTCCCTATGACATCTTTAATAATAGTTAGCACTGCATGTGCTGGGCACTGTCTCTAAAGCCATTAAGTGATTTTCTCATCTAATCCTCACAAAAAACAATGAGGTGGGAATGTTAAGATCTCCATATTACACTTGAACTAACTGAGCCTTAGAGAAGTAAAGCTCATTCCACTAGCAATTGCAGGAGCAGCAATTTCTAAATCCAGTCAGTCTTGACTTATTTATTACCTCTTTTTCTTTTTCTAAGCTTGCTTCTATTTCTGCTTTCCAATTTTTTAAGTGGGGATAAAAAGCAATTCAATCATGAATTCTACTTAAATTTATTTATAAGAACTTTAATTCGAAATTGCCATGGATAAGCCACAACAGGCCCAGGTCAACCAAGAATTATCTACCTACAAATCTGTAAATTGTCAGAGTGAAATGTCAAGCCATTAATTATATTCTATAAACTGAGGAGAACCAGCAGGTTTTGAGAATTATTCACACTGATTTCAAGCCCTTGAGTTCTCAAGCTCTCAAGACTGTTAGGACAATAGATGCTATGACAGATAAGAAGATCCACCTCCCAGCCCTCCTCCAGGAAGAACTTGCTGCCCTGCTGTGAGGAGTGAGGTCAGTGGACTTTCTCCTGCTGTCAGTTCCTTCAGGGACTATCTCAGCTGCAGAGAGCTGCCTTGCCCCATGTCCTTCCTGGAGTATCCCACACCTGATGACTGAGCCAGGCAGGGATACCAAGACCCAGGCCCAGTGCAGGAAACTCTGATGGACAAGAGCTTCCTATCAGGTTGTCCAAGCCTTTGTCAAACCTGTACCACAGTTTACTTCTCTGCCCAATCCTACTTCCAGAAGCTTCACTGAAGGTGATCCCTAATAAACATCATGCTCCTGGAACACCATATCAGTGTCTGTTGTCAAAGAACCTAACTCATAATAGGCACCAGAGGCAAGTCAGCCAAGGTCCTTAGGCCAAAGCTAATGTTCCTTCTAAGTTGCCCAGTGTTTAAGAGTGGAGGCCACATATGGACATTCACCTTATTTAGGCCACTAAGCAAAAGTTCAGCATGAAACTGCCTAAAATAAAATCAACACATATGCAGAGAGAGAGAGAGAGAGAGAGAGAGAGAGAGAGATTTCTATATTTTCTAAAAATCTCATGATTGACCTTGAACCAATGTTTAAATTGTATCTGCAATTAATAATATTATCTCTACCACTTCAAAATTGTGTTTATATATTTCTCTTCTCCCATCCAAGTAGTTATGTTTGCAAAACATATAAACCAGTTCCAAAAAAATAAGCCAATGATTGTAGCCAATATGAATATCAAGAGAAATACATTGAAACTAGTTTCCACTCATAGTTGGACATTTTTCAAACTGGAGCACACAGATATTGTGAATCTGGGAGCCAGTCAGGTTACAAAATAAGTAGTCAAAATATGTGTTCCCATCCCAAGAATGGAAAAATAAGCACCACATGTACTCACCATCAAATTGGTTTCACTGATCAACACCTAAGTGCACATATAGGAATAACATTTATCGAGAGTCAGGCAGATGGGAGCGGGGAGGAGGGGATGGGTATAAACATACATAATGAGTGCCATGCGCACCATCTGGAGGTGGACACAGTTGAAACTCTGACTCGGGGTCGGGGGGGCCAGGGCAATATATGTAACCTAAACATTTGTACCCCCATAATATGCTGAAATAAAAAAAAAGAAAGAAAAAACCAAATAACCCCATTAAAAAAGTGAGCAAAAAAAAAAAAACTATAA
>NW_012153063.1:5041575-5043653 GCF_000956105.1 Propithecus coquereli | reverse complement strand
AGTTTGAGGTTGCTGTGAGCTAGGATGACACCATGGCACTCTAGCCCGGGCAACACAGTGAGACTTTGTCTCAAAAAAAAAAAAAAAAAAGGGTTAGATAAGTGCATGGGTTGTAAAACAGAGAAAACTTTGAGGACACTATCACTGAAGCATCACTGAAACATCTGAAAATTCAAAGATAAATAAAATATTACCCTTCCCTTTGGGAGATTTATCTTTAATAAAAGAATTTACCCTTTCTTTTCCATCCATGCTTTAAGCAATAAAAATAATGAAAATTTCCAATGAAGAAGCTTGTCAAATTTTAAATTTAAAGGCCAAAATTTAAAGATTCCTTCATCTTTGTTCAAATGTCATTTTCTTGGCAAGGCCTACCTTGACCCTCTTATTTAAAATTACAATATTTCCCTCGGCCCCCATCTCCTTGATGTGCTCTTTCTTCATAGCACTCATTGCCTTCTAACACACCATCTGGTGTCTTATTTGTTATCTGCCATATCCCACTAGAAAGTGAACTTCATGCGGGCAGAGTGTTGGATCTGTTTCATTCACTAATATGCCTCCAACCTACGTCAGTCCCTAGCACAGAGTAAACAATCAGACATATTGTAGAATTAAGCTTTGTTCACACTTTAGTGAAATTACTCTAGTCACAGAATCCACTAACTGTTTAGCAGAGTACTATTAAATGATTAAATAATGAAGTTAGTAAAAGAGGAAAAGCTATAGCAGAGAAAAATATAAGCACATGTTCTCCTACTCCATACCCATCCTCCCCATTATTTCAATACTGAAAATATTAAACATTCATTTTTTTCATATTATACTTAATATAATTTTAATTTTAACCATGTTTCAAATTCTTAATTCATTTGTCTTATTTTTGATTGAACTACTTTTTAAAATGTAGCTATTTAATTCATTATTTTTCTAGTAGTGGTTAGTCTTTACAAGTGTTAAGTTCCTTGGAATTTCAGTCTCTCTCCCTTTAGCAACTTTTCCTAGCATCTCTTGGAAGCAACAACTTTCAAGTCATATCTGGTCCTACAGGCTGAGTAATCATGTAACTAAAATAATACTCCAATTAAAAATATTTCTACCTTATTACATAGTGTCTAACAATAATAACAAAAAATAGTCTCATATTTGCTTCTAGAATTAACTGCACATTACATGAAATTGTGCTACTGCCCAAGAGAAAATCCCCATCATAACTTACTATTGCCTCCTAATTGTTCCATTTGCCTCCAATCTCTCCCTGCTTCTACCCATCCTATTTAGTGCAGGTAAAGCTATATTTCTTAAACATTTATTGAGTGACACTAATCCCCAAATTCCTGCATTGGTATTCAAGGTCCCCTCATCTGGCCCATTCTCTATACATTAATTACATTCTCTATACATTAATACATTAAAGCCCCCACCTCTCGTCAGTTTTTTGTGAATAAGTGTTTTCCTTGTTGCCTGTTTTCATACTGATTATTCTTCCTAATGCCCATGATAATTCCTCAAAGATCCCTCAAGTCAGAATTCATCACTGATTTCCCTGTGCTCCCACTGCATTCAGTGCATTCTGTATTACCTTGTGTTTTAATCGCTTAAGGTATTCATCTACTCTTCTAGACTGTGACTTCTGGAACAGAAAGCCCAATACTTAATTCAGCTTCATAGCCCCACAGAAATAGCCCGCTGTTGTTCACACAGTGATGTGGTGACTACGTACTTGGCGAATGCACAGAAATATGGTTTAGTATGTGATGTTAGGATGTTACAATGCTGACACTGTGGTATAACAACATAATTCTTTGATGTCCACTGGCTTTTGGTTATTTTTCACCTTCTCCTCTTGGAAGCAAAGACAAATATTCTACATATATGTAGTTCATGCTAAAAGATAGAAGATGAAAGTGAAGAATGAGTCCATTGAGGGTGGGCGACAACTATTGCCCAACAAGTACCCTCAGGCTTTCACATACCAACCAGTGTCATATAGGTAACATCTCCAGAAAAAGAGTCTAGAAGATGATTTCTAAATTTCATTCTTTGGGTTCCCTCATTCATTGTTTCTATTATTAATA
>NW_012153063.1:4975248-5038357 GCF_000956105.1 Propithecus coquereli | reverse complement strand
AGTTTGTCTGCTGTGGACATTGGTATTATTTCACCAGGTGATAAAATATTTCACTTTTCTAATGACATCACAAAATAAGATACTGCAAGATCTGACATTTCTCCAAACATCTCATCTCTTTAGGGCTAAGGCTTTTAATTTCTCCTGAAAATTAAAATTCATTGTAAACCTACATTTATGGATCTATTTTCATTTCTTAATAAGGTGATGGATTAGCTTTATGGGGAACACAGATAAATGACTAGAATTTTTTTCACTTTAATACTCTCAGTTTGAGATCAAGTTTGAAAGGGTAGACATTTCAAAGCATTTTCCACGGTAAGAACAATGAAACTATTAATGGAAGTCACACAGTTGCATTCCCCTTAAAAAAGCTCTGGAAATGTGTCCCTGGCGCTATGCAATACTGACTTAGAGGGCTTAGTCTTAGGAAATAACAGTCAAAATTCAAATATAACTTATCATTTAATTTATAAAAGTTTTTGAAACAGCCTAATGTTTATGATTATTAGGAATTTCCTTCCTATTCAGTATTATGTTATTAAAAATCATCTCATTCATTTATTGTTCCACAACCCAGATCATTCTGAACTAATTTTGAGGATATTTATTCTTTACTTTGAACCAGTTTTCTTTGGGTCCTTTCTTTCAGGACTGGAAACAAGTCAAAATGAGACTTTTCTTGCAGTCTTAAATTGCATTAAACTTTTGCATATGTGGAGCTTATAGGACTGTATGAGAAATAAACAAATTGAAAACTGAAAAACAGCATGGTTTGTTACAAACACATGACAATATTTTGGTTGAAGTGGAAAAAATATGGCAACTTTAAACAGCATTGCCCTAAAGTGTCCTATTTGTAGAATCTCTAACAGCCATATAAAGCAGACACCCTCACTGATCCTTTGATTTAAACTACCTGTTCTCAAAATACAACAAAAAAAGGAAAGGAAAGGAAAACTCAAATTTGTGTTGTACTGAGGTAAAGTTCAGTATATAAATGACTCTTGAGTCAAGAATAAAATAACAGCAAAAGAAATTATTCAGAACTTTCTGAAGCCGGGTTAAATAGCAACTGTGGCTTCAGATCTATAAGCACAATAACAAAACATTGAATTAAACAGATCCATAGGGTGTTTGAGATCTAATTAAAATTCTAACCAGATTTGCCAACGTGTATTTCATTTTGTGTACAAAAGCAGACACGTGTCCTTGCATGAACGGCAGCACTGACCCATCTGTGAAATGGGGAGAATGGTAGTGTTTCTCCTCCTGGGTAGGAAAATTCACCAGTAAAATGTTCTGGACATAAAGCCTCAGACTAATTCAGCAATAAATTCCATACAAGTTTTAGAGAAAATAAAACCAACGTAGAGACAATAATCCCCTCAAGCCAGTAATGAAAACAAAAATGATTTACTCTGGGAATCTGACTGTATTGCTATTGAATCATTTATCTATGTAAATTATTTGCATATCGGGAAAAGTAGAGGCACCACATGTTTATTTCCACTTTCACCAATGCCTAAAGCTATATAATATATTTGATTTCTGGCTTACCTGATGTTTCTTGGCTATTAGTTCCCATCAGTACTCATCCTCTTAAGAAATAAATCTGGACTAAGGTTTGGAAAGTAGGAAGACTAAAGCCAGAATTTATTTCAGATAATTATTGTGTAGATAATATGGTAAAAAGTTAAAAACATAACGTGTTCTTTATTAGTAAATGAAATCTTATTTTACATTCTTGGAGTTATACTATTAAAATATGGATATTTGAAATTCAGAATTACAGCACAATTTGTCTTTAAAATATTTAATGAGATTTCTCTGCAGTTATAAGACCTAACACTTCAAGATTTTGAAGTACTGTAACAGCAGTAATCAATTAAGGCTTACAACATTCTAAGTTAATAGGCTTTCGACATCCTAAGTTAATATTAAGTCAGCAGCCTTTGGTTAAACATAAGCCAACGTTGAGGGGGAAAAAAAAATCACAAGGTTAATTTACTTGAATACTTCTATGTTTTGGACATTTAAAAACAAAAGATTCAGATTCATGAGTAATTTTTATTCTTATTATGTTTCTCATTATAAATAAAATACAGCATCTATAAAAATTCCATTACAAAATATGTTCATAAAGTGTAGGTTTATTAATAAGCACTTACTGAGCATCTGCTATGTGGCAAGTTGTTCTGAATCTGGGAGGGATGTACATATCGTAAGCTAATTTTTACTTTATGGTAATAAGTTATTATGGTCTTATATTTAGTTCTACATTATAGAATAAACTTATTCAGTAAAATTCTATAATGAAGTAGCAATCTTGATTCCTTTATAAGAACTTCACGTTATTCAATTAATCTCCCTATGAAATTTAAAAGATCAGTGTATGGCATTTAATAAGTTGAAAGAAAAGAAAAAGAAAATAGAATAGCCTTGAAAGTATTTTTATGAGAAATGAGAAAAATGAACTCATTTAGACCACATGAAGAAAAGCAAGTCTAAGCTAAATAAGATCACTAGGGCTGAGGAGCCTAACGCCAAGTTGGACCCTGGCCCATGCAGCTTTCTTCAGGCCTCAGTCATTGCCAAGCCCCAGCAAATACTAGTCAGATCAAGGGCAGTCAGTGTAGCCCAGGAAACTCCTCCTGAATCCCTGAAGTGAGTTCTGCCATGACCACTGCATAAGAGATGTTGAAAACTCTCTACGGTATCCCTCGATCTTTGAACAAGTTGGAAATATGAAGGTATGTCTAATGGAGACATAGGGCAGAGGAACATTCTCCATTTCCATAGCAGTAAGACCTAATTTTACCTCTAGACCATCAGAGAGTCTGGCTAAGTATAAGCAAATTGGGACTTGAGGGAGAAGGGGAGGGAGAGGGCAGCATAGATCAAGACCAGTGCTAGTCTCTAGGCAATTTCCTTAGCCAAAATTCTTAGCTCCTGACCCAGGGCTGGGACAAAGTAAGGCGAGTGAGGTGCCTAGGACACAAAACTGAAGGAGGCAGACCATGACCTGACAGTGAGATCCTCCTTACATTCTGCACCCCAGGTATCTCACTCACTTCACCCTAGTCTAGGCCGTTTGACCTGTAGCTTTTTCAAGGGTTTTATGTCAAGAAATATCAAGGCATTGTGGATGACAAAAAAATGAATCTATGTTTTAGAAAAAGGATGATATAAAAGGTGGAGAACATAAACAAAATGTTCAAAAGAGAGGCCACCTCCCAATTAGAGAAATACTGTGCACCAAAAACATGTAAAGTGATCCATCGTCCAGACTAATTCTGCAATAGCTAATTTGGTACTGGAACACAATTTATTCTTTCAAAAACTTGAATTACCATGAATGAAATCCAGCCCTAAAATGTATCTATATGTACTAAAAGTCTAATAAAGTAGTTATTCTTAAAAGTATGTGGTAACCCTATTCCTACTCCTACCTAACATGTACAAAGAGGCTTCAATATAATAATGAACTCTATTTCCTGTGAATGTCTTCAAAGCTACTACAATATAACTGAATGATTCTAATTATAAGAGATTTTGTAGTTGCTTATTTCTAGTCAAATGACAATAGCTCCTCAAGATTGAGCTAAACAGATACTTCTGTGTTGAAATCAGAATATAAAATCTTACAAAACGAAACCTTTCAAAAGAAATAATGATTCCTGGGGCTCGTTCGTATTTGAAGTCCCAGAGAAGACACTTGGACTGTTAGGTTCTTGGCTTAATTATAACAAAGGTCATCATTTTTAAAAATGAGTGGATTAATGTTAGAAGCACTACTTATTGCACACTTTTCTATTCATAGAGAACTTAACCTTTTCAATTAAATACCTTTGATTTCCAAATTCATTTGCAAGTAAAAATAAAGTTATTTAGTCTTGGTGACTTTCTAAGACTTGTGAACTCAGAAATTTTATATCTGTAAGTTCTTAAAGTCTAACATGATCCACTTATTATCCACTTATTTCTATTTATTATTCTTTCTGTATACCCCCATGGTAGAGCTTCCATGTTAATTAATTAATTAATTAATTAAATAGGATATGGTATATATCCTGCCTTTTAGAATTGAATTTACCACACTTAAAAAAAGATTATTTGTTTCATGGTACTTGAGTTTGATTCATTATAATAAATATCTTCTTAGAGATAGGTTTAATACAAAGGCAAAGCTGAAAGAATCATCATTATAAATATGTGAGAATTCTTATCAAATATCTTGTCATTGTAATAATTTGTAGTCCGTGGAAAACATGAAGACTCCCTGACCTAACCCTCTACTAATTCCTTCTACGAAAATATATATAACAGGAATTTTTTTTAACTATCCAGCTTTTGCTTTAAAGTGTTTATATGTTTTTAAGCACTGATCATGTATGATGATCATATAATCCTTTAAGTAAATCAGTAATGATTTCCACACTACAGATGACAAAATTTAGGTTCAGAGAATATGTGACTAGACCAAGGTCAGAGCATTTAGAAATGCATAACAGGGGTTAGAATCCAGATCTTATTATTCCCCATCCAGAGTATTTTCCACTATACTGTTACAACTGGCTGCATGTAATTATGAGCACCGAACATTTTCAATACTAATAGAAAAAGATCATGGTCTCTAAAAGTTTCATATTTTATGGTTGTTGATCATTTATACCCTTGATATCAACTTCCTTTAAAAGTAGAGCACCTTGAAATTCCTTCCTCTTTCCTATAAGTGAAATGCAACTGCGTCTATTGGCAAGGTACACTCTTAAATATTAGCCACAAACAAATACGCAAGGAACCCACAAAAAAAAATACAAGTGCGTCACTGCTGTCATCAAACCCACCCTCTCTGTCTTTTGCCAAGGAGAGAGGAAAAGGGACATCCAAAGACTTTGAAAAAACAACCTGATTTACAGGGCAATATAAATAAATGTATTTCTAAGAGAGTTGAATTTAAATGTAAAGGCAGAAAGAAAAGTAGATAGAGGACTACTTCAAAATAAGTGAATAATAACACAAGTCCCCTTGGACTGCTCTGTGGAATTTTAATTCGCTATTGTGAAGTTCAGGAACTATTTTTTGTGCCTGGCATTCCTCCAAAACTCTGGCCAATAATGATGGAGTGTGAGTAACGGCTTTTACACCATAAAATGATGGCTTATTCCTCCTACAAATTTGTCATTCTTAGCTGTGCACTGTGGCAGACCCTTGAAACAGATCTGTCACCATGAGCTAAAAGAACTGCTTTCATAGTGGTCTGTCCACATAATTAGAACATTTTGTTGTGGTTGTGGTTGTGGTTGTGTTACATGGAGCACTTCTTGTGATCTTGGAGAACTGGCTTCTAATCTCAGTCATGTCTATGCCATTTTAAGTGGTCAGTTTCTCTGTTTCTGGTATCTGATAGAGACAAATTTATCCTTATGCACCTACTTCAGTGAGAAGAAAAAGATATTCTGAGTGACTCAACTTTGAAGTATTAGAAGGCACATATAACCATAGCAATATTATTTTCACTACTGTTTTATTGTCTCTGAGCCGATATAAGAGTACCCTTGAGGTATGACTAACACTAAACTAAAACCAAATATCCACTCTCATAGTTTATATCTAGTTACTATATCTTCGATGATGGTTTAGAATGTTCTCCTTTCTGGTTCTTTTCCTATAACTAAACTGAATCCAAGAAAATGGTTTTTCCTGCTTATTTTTTAATTGAAAATGGCAGTTTCTTATACTCCTGTTAGAATTTTCTCCATGTGAAAGGCTGAAGTCATTAACATGCCACTGATGCTACTGTATGTATTCTCTCCTTTCTCCTGGGATCTTTAGACTCTCTCTCTCTCTCTCCTCCCTCTCCCTCCCACCCTTGTGTCTCTGTGTCTCCATCTCTCTTCCTTCCCTTTTACTCCTATCCCTTTCCCATGCTTATCCCTGGAGGCCACAAGAATATGTGGTATTGCTTAGCCCTGTAGGTGTCAGTGCTAAAACCCCTCTGAATTCTGACTTGAGCAACCTAAGCAGTAGAAGTTGTGGAAGCATCTGGAAGATTTTTAGTCAACACAGTGAACATACAAAATATAAGCAGAACACTCAAAACTCCTAGAGCGTATTTTTATATCAACAGAGGTTTTGGTTTTTTTCCTACTTCACATTCTACAGCTTTTACTACTAAAGAAGCAGTATATATAAAGCCACTGTGATTACTTAAACTTTATATTCACCAAAGATGATATTCATTGGCAAAGTTCCCATGGAGTACTTTCAGATTTCCCTGGTAACAAATGTCTTCATAAAGTCATAGGAAGGCACGGAGGTTCTCACAGGAATTTCATAATTCATTGATGAGGGCAGGAGAAGGGGGATTGATGTTCCTTTCTGGACTTGCCCCTTTGGTTATAGATACACTTGGAGGGACAGATTATCAACTGCTATTTTCCTCAGTGTATTAATTTGCAAAGAAAAATAATAAATTTGGCCTTCTAAAAGAGCAGCTAAGAGGAAAAATGAAAAGCTAAAGCAGTGTCTGCATGATGACTTGCAAATATCAAATTTATATAGATATTTTCTAAATTTTTTAAAACAATATTTTGAAAGAGAAAACTTTCCAGCGAGCCCTATTTGCAGAATAGGGGCTTAACACACTATATAATGTGATGTGGCTCACACATGTTTAAGCCACTCCATGTTTTCAACCCAAACTATCAGCAGTAGTGTCTAAGCACAGAAAGAGTTATGATGGCTTTTAAAAATGTTTCTTTTCCAAGCAGTAGTACACTTACATTTTACATGTTCACAGGAGTTGCCACCATTTTTTACATTAGATAAAAATTACTGTAATTTTATTTGGAGAAGATAAAAATGAGCATTTGCTGAAACAATAGATTCTATAGTAAAGCAAATATTAATAAATTAGCACTTCAGAACTATGTTCAAAACTGTATTTGCTTTGTAAGGAAAGCCTTTGCTTCACAGCTAAACCACACCCCATGCGACTTTAACAGAAACAATGAATATGGGTATTACCTTCACAGAAAGAAGTCTGATGCCAGGTCTTGAAAATTTCCATGGTTGGTGTGCAGTCACGTTGGTAAAGCCAAAACCAGTCTTCAGTGTCCTCACCACTTTGCAAGCTGTCAAAATCCTCGTCATTTTGAAGATGATTTGTCACTAAGATTAAATAAAATTATATATTTTTTATGAGAGTTTTGTTATAAGATTCTTAATTAATAGAAAAGAAAGCTGAGGGGTGCAGTCAGTGTTTAAGGCTGACTGCACAGCGGTCTTTGAATTTCCATTCATTCTGCCATTAAATGTCTTCAGCCACAGCTCCTCCTTCCCTGAACCCCTCCTCTTGAGGTAATGTCCAGGCCTGTTCCATGGACTCGTAATACAAATTGCAACACATCAAATACTACCTTCTCCTGCTGAAATAATGCTGGTGTTGTAGAAAACCTGTCATCTATCAAAGGAATTGCTTATGCAGCTCAATAGAATGACCTAGACATAATGGACAACCTTAGGAATATCACTTACCTAAAAGAGTAGCAACTTTCTAATAATGCCAAAGATCAAAGGCTTTTACTTGAATTACATGTTTTGCCTAATTCGGCTCAAAAAAGGTTTTTGGATTCCCAAAGAAACCTGAACCCTCCCTTGCCATTTTCTGCTTGGAAGAAGACAATGGAAATCACATATAGTCAAAAGGACATCAGAACAAACTTTCCTCTACAAATAGGCAGTAAACCTATCTACATTATTTTGGGGGTTAATAGAGTAGCATGTGACAGTCTAATCACTGCATTGTTCTGGGTTCCAAATTTTAAAGCAATCAATAATATCAAGTAAAACACAACTGGAGTAAAGCGGTCTATTATATCCCTCTTATGTCTCTTAAATTTGCAAAAAGTACATGAAACAAAGGCAAACACTCATTTTAATATAAGAATTATTCCTAAGTCAAGATTTTTTTTAGTCATTAAAATATTACATATAAAATTTTTAAAACTTGAGCATTCATGTTTTAGCCTGAGAAAAATTAATTCACTTAACCCTTCAATCACATGTTTAATCAGACACAGGGTTGCATCAGCTGGTGGAAGCTCTCTCTTAAATCATGTGTCCATGTAGAACAGGCAGCACTGCAGCGTTATCTTTTGATACCCTTACAAAGGTGGCCCAGGAATAAAGGCAGTACAGACTCATTCCTGAGGCTTCCCATAACAGAAAAGATGACACAGAATGACAGATGGTAAACATCACTGATTTACAACCAGTGCTGCAATGAAGGTGGGGATGGGTGTTTTGTTTTGTTTTGTTTTGTTTTTTAAGAGGAACGAAGTTTAAGCTAAATCTTCTGTCTTACTTAATATATCTGTGTATAAACATTCTCTGAGGGCAACTACTTCATGGTTCCTGGTAATAGAAAGCTAAACAAAATAGTCTCATATTAGTGTATATAAGTAATTAATAAAATAACTGATGCCGTGAAAGTATGCCCAAATGCAATGGGAAACTAAACGAATGGGGGGAAAAATAAAGGACGATCAATTTCCTTATGCATGTGCAGTGAAGTTTAAGTACGGGATATGTTGAACCATATTATACTGAAGGATGCAAGTATGTCAATCGGATGGAGGGGCAAAGAACCAGAAGGGATGGCATGAGCAACACCATAGAGGCATGAAATCATAGGGCATATTAAAAAAATGAACAGCCTAGATATGAGCAGGCACCATAACATGGCAGAATTTGTGTGCCTTAAAATGGTTGCCCTTATCCATAAATAGTGTTCATGACACATGAAGTATTTTGAACAAGAAATAAAGGTGAAATTTGTGTAAAAGAAAGATAACAGAAAATGAATTGAGGGAGGATAAAGCTGGCAAAAGGAAAACTCCCAACTTAGAGAACTGAGGACTTAGAATCACCGCTTACTGTGTTTTCTTTCCTTAATTAAAAAAAATGACGTATACTCACTATGGAAAAATTTTAAGATGCAAAACAAATTTAAATCAGTCATCATCCCATTACCCAGAGGTGCCATGCAATGAACATTGTAGTATATTCCATTCTTTGTGTTTTAATTAAATATGACAGTGGGAGTACTGAGCAGTCCAGAGCTTGACAAAGGAAAGACTTCGTCACCATTTATAACAGTTGACCGAAAAGCATGACGAAGAGTACATGGTTTTCCGGAGAGACGTCAGCAACCTCAGAATTCTGTGACTCTAAAGTCTAGAGAGAAACGTGGACATCAGAGTTTTAATGGGCTTTCATCTTTACCAGTAAAGGGTCCTGACTGTAGGATAGGGTCCATGTTGCTAATCACTAGAATAAAGGGGGAGGGGGCAGACGATTTGGAAAATTTGGTTAATTATTCTGAATTAGAGACTTGGAAAATCCATCTGTTGTGATTGTACAATCATCTTAGAGATTGGAAAGCCCAATAAATAGAAGAGTGAGTAGTGTCAGATTTAAGTTTCAAGATAGACTGAAATCTATGACTGAACTGGAAAAAAAATACTGTATTAATGAGAGCCTTTACATTAGGATAGATCAAAGGAGTGGGGCTGTAAGAGTTGGTCCGTAAGGAACGTTAAAGTCAGACGTAAAAAAACTTTAGTGGAAATACTACGCTTTTATGAAAGACATTTTTTTTCCCAAAGCATTTTAAAAGAAAGTGTTTTTCAGTTTGAAATGATTTTTCCCCTCACAGAAGCTCTCTGCACTCGAGTGAGCAGAGTGTCGGGCACATGTGCATGCACACACAGGGGCTGGGGACTTCTGTGCACTTGAAAATACATTCTCTGTGAGCCAGGTCATTAAGGGTCCTCTAAATTTGTGTCGCTCACTCAGAAAAGCGAAATATTTGATATAGATTTAGACCTCCTTTCTAGTGATACATTTACCATAGTTAACACTGTTTACAACACTGGGCTATTTTCCTCTGTACAATCCCATGTAGAAAATTAAAAACTCAACACTTCTCAATTTTGATGGAGTAAGAAACATTCTAATACCTTTACATTTAATGCTGAGAAAGTGTTTTATTTCTTCCATAAACTGGAAATGCTTTGAATATGTATTAATACATACGTGTGCATGTATATGTAGAGTCTATGTGTGTGGGTGTGGTGTGTGTGTATGAATGATAGGCATACTTTGGAATAACTATAGAGACAGAGACAGAGAAAAGTATTCTTAACTAATATATTCATCATTTTTCAAAAGAAATAGAAGCATTTAGCCTTTAAAATCCCTCAGAGTACCTAATTTTATGAGTTTGTCATTGACATATCTGATATTGAAAATGATAACATATCAAATATTAAGTTGTATTTATTTTCATTTGATATTTAAAGAAATTTATAAAATACAGAAAAATAGATAATAACCCACCCCACAAACATAACCTCTGTTAATACTTAAGTGTATTATTTTCTTCTAGCATTTATGTCTATGCATAGATCATAGTTATGAAAACTTTCATCAACTTGCATTGTGCTTTTGTGAGGTAATAACATATAAAAAGTATGTTTGATGTTATTATAAAGTTCCTTTTAAACCTTAATTGAAATTGCTGCTACAATGGATATCAATATTGCCATTTTCGATCAATATTGACAAATTTCTGTCCAAGAGAGCATACTCAATCTACATACCAATTACAATACATAATGTGCCTTTCAATACATCCTTACCAACAGTAGGTATTATCTTGTCTTTGCACTAGTGCGGAAAATGGTGTTTTGGTTTCATTTAAGTTTTAAATCACTGGTGAGGTTGAACACTTTCATATGTTTTAATTAGTACTATTCTTCTTTTGTCAACTGCTATCTACATCTTTTCTTCCCATTAATCCATTTGTATTAATAATCAAGCAAACATCCTTTAAAGGAAACACAAAGTGACAATGATTGACAGCCTGTATATGTACTGATTTCAAGTATCCTCTTTATTTGTACAGTCGACTGACACAAGCAAGGAGGGCCTGCTACCAATTGAAAAAAATGAGAACAGCACGTCCTGGAGAATAAAGGCCTCACGTTTTGGAATGAAGAAAAAATAATGGTGTTAGTGATTCCTTCTTCAAAGGTACAGAGATTTTCAACTGTCCTCTTGAAGTATGTCATCCTAGGCAATGAATCAGAAACAATTCTGAGAAAGTGATGTATCTATCAAAAAGTCTTTAATATAGCAAGCATGCAAGAGATGCTTCTGGAAGAATGATTGAACAAATGGATGCATATATGCTAGATTCCTGCCTGATCAGTAATGATTATTTAAGCAGGAACAAATAAAATTATGTCAGATAAACATAAAAGGAAATAAAGAAGTTTAAAAATCAAAAAAGAACTGTCAATAATTCTATAAAGTCTATTTTTGAAGAGATAAGTTAAAGCAAGAAGCAAGGTATGACTGGAGAGAAAATAAATTCAGAGTAAAAGAAGATGCAACAGCTCCCTGAAGAAATGTCTACTGTTTTGTGTTTGAGCAGGGATTCGTGAAAATAGAATACAATAGGCAGAAGTAATTAGGTTCTATTCTATGATTTTTATTAGCCTGGGTAACATAGCAAGGAACATTGTCACAAGTAAGGATATGGACAGAGAAGGCTATTCTTTGAGGGAAAATGGTGTGGGTTATACCCATATATTATAAAAGGCACATACTTTCTTCTATCATAGAAACTAGGACAAGCTGGTAGAAGGATTCCTCAAATAAAGTTTGACCAGGAAGAAGACTTAAAGTTGTTTCAAAACCTTTTCCAATATGTCAATGATTGATAATGACAATAGACAGATATCAGGTTGTTAGATGATAGTGTTTTTAAGTAATGAGATGTCTTTGGAAATCCAATCGAGTAAGACATGTTCATTAAGATCCAATTGGCATTTTGAGGGATAGAAAGTGACGAACCAATTATGATGAGTGTCCTTATCAATCTAACATTTGATAACATAAAGGTTGAAATGATATAAAAGAAAGTGAAAAATGAAGCTGGAAAGGAGACCTTGTAAAATTGGTTTCACACATTACAACTCAAGGCACATGTGATTTATGTCCTAGGATAGTAAAAAAAAAAATGCTATCATTTATAAGACCCCATTTGAAAACATCTTAAAGAAAAGAGATTAGTCAGTACTAGGAGCAAGTATTTATAAAGAGTGAATCTTACCATACTGCCTTTAAAATAGACATTACTAGCAGACCAAGTAGAAATGTTTGATGAAATCCACCCTAATTCAAGAGCATGGAGTATATATTCTAGACCAACATTAGGTGCATACCAATGTAAGACATCAGACTGAATTAGCCAGTGAATTAATCAAGCTTCTTGTGTATTCGTGGGATGAGGAGTGGGCAATGCCTTAGAAAGTTGATTCCAGAATTCACAGTGTCCTTGGAAAACTGAAGACAGTCAAACACAAAGTTCAAGCAAAGTGAGATTAAGAGTAAATTAATCCAAAAAGAGGAAGAAAAGCATTCTGCAAATAAAAGTTATGGAAGATTGATTATATGGAAATGAACAAAAAGACATATTTAACAACCATAAAGCATAGCAAGAGGCCCAAAATTATTCATAGTAAGCTGTAATTACAAAAGCCATATATAGAAAGTAGAATTTAGAGTAGAATTTAAGAAAAGAAACTCAAAGTTCATTAGAAAGTTAAATATTGACTAAATTAAAATTCTAAAAATGGAATTTTGACCATGAGATAACTATTGAATTTAAAATCATGTCATATAGCATTTTTGAGCAGTCTTTGACTCTTCCCAAAAGTCAAAAAAATAAAAGAGGAAACTTTTAAGTAAGAAATGAGAGAGATCCTACAAGAGAAGCTAAAACATTAGAATTTATAACCATATTAGCATATTGTCTATGTCTATATAGGAAAATATATAGATATATATACTACTTGCTATTATGCCATCAAGTGCAAATAGGTATTTAAATAAATCTATTTTAATGGCTCCAATGATGATAATATAATCCTGTCTGGAAGTTGAGGTACTTGGCATTTGTTGATTTCCTGAGCTAGACATTGGCATGCCTTATTTGCTAATCTTTAAAGCAATCCCTGAAAGTAGCTAATGCTATCCCTATTTTATAGATAATAGTGGTAAGTACCAGAGAATTAAGTGGCATGTCCAGGATCACACAGCTAATACATTGCAAAGCCGAGATCAGAACTCAACCCTTAGCCAATATCCATCCTCTTCCAGCAGGTCAGTTGTATCTGGGAAAAACAGAGGCGACAGCATGGAATGCCTTGGGAAGAGTGGGCTGGTCAAGATTCAACTTGATAAGAAGAATATATGAGAGTAGAGGTAGCGGAGGCTAGGTTTCTGATGCTCAGGAATATTTATAACATTTCTGAAAATGGGTAAAATGTAACAACTTCAGTAAAAATCAAACAATGAGAGAGAAGAAAGTTACCGTAACTTCTCTGATTTATTATTGCTAGAAATAATATAAGAAAGGAGGGCAGTTAAATAAAAATAAAACTATCGATGTTTCAGTGATCCACCTAGCAGAACTAATTGGCCTGGGAGTCACATTTCTAGCTGGCTAATTCATTGAGCTGGACTCACCTAAAATATCAAAGGATACTTTTTATATGTTTCTACCTTATATCCTATTTCTTGAAGTTACTTATTCCAAAATCCTTGAGTCTGGGTGATTTAATGTCATTAAATTTGTATGATCGTTCAGAAATAAAATCTAGAGTTGCTAAAAGGATAACCAATTCAGGAAGTATTTATTGAGTAGTTTCCATATATCAGACATTGTATATCCAGAAATAGGAGTTTTTTCTGCTGAAAGAGTCTTTGAAGGAAATCAGAAACCTATCGAATGTATTGCCTAAATTCTCATCAAACAGACAATATAAAAAGTATATAGTTTTATATAATTGGATGAAATCTTTAAAATCTTTTAAAAAATTCCTTTGTTTTATAGATATAAAAAAAAACATACCTAAGTGAGCCAAGGTCATTTCATTATTTTTGAATTACTTAAATACTAGGTCTAAAGAGTTTAGTAGACGTCAGTGTAGAAAGAGAAGTTCTGAACAATTACTACATTTCAAATAGAAATAATTTGGTAAATAGTGAAATAAGTAGTAAAGAAACTAACAATTACACAAATCAAACTCTACACTTAATCATGGCTGAAGCATTTTCTTAAAACTTGGCCTAAATATGCCTACATCATACATTTTTACAAAATAGAATGACTAAATCATTAGACAATTGTTCATTCTAACTAGTAAAATGCTTCTAACAAAAAGTAAAAAAATATTCATCATCGGCCTCCTTTGCACAATAATAACCATTGCGACAAAACCATCTTTTAACATGCTGAACTGAACAAATATGCCTGATGGGCTTGTTTTCTTAACTTTCGTCAAGAGTAAACACAAATGATTTTGCAAGATTCTAAAGAGCAACCCTGGCAATGGGGAGGTTGAGGGGAGTAACCCAGATTAGGTTCCAGGACAGTATTGGACTCTCTTTAAATTAAACAGTTTTGAGGATCACAGATGTTGAGCAACGTGTATTGAAGTGACCAACTTCGTGAAGTAAGGGGCAGCAGTTTACACTGGAATGACATCGAGAATTTTTTGTTAACAAATCACCTACGCACATTCCTACTCCACCCCTTTTGTAGTACATTTGTTATATTGAATCTGATTTCTTCCATGCCCTCCTATTTTTCAGGGAATTTGGTCCAGGAAGATGTTTTCCACCCTCCCGGAAATAGGACCCCTGCTTTTACAAACATTAGTTCCATCTTCCTAAAATTTTATTGCAATTCCCTGTGAATGGACCACATAGCTATTTCTTCCTCCAGATTGTAGATTTCTGAGTTGAGTCACAGAGGGGCAGGAGTGCCTTTTCTTATTTTATAGAGGCTAAAAATTTTTGGAGAAAACTGATGCTCTGGAGAAGGGGAACAAAGAAGAACAAGGAGACAGAAAAGGGGAGGAAGAAGAAGAAAGAGAAAGAAGCCAACCTTCTAATCCTTGAACTCTACAAACTTCTAGCAATTAGTCAAAAGTGCATCCGTGGACTTCAATTCCTGACAAGCCTTTGAGGGTTGAAGAATTAAATGTTTTATTCTGGTATTGTTTATCTGATGTCATTTATTTTTAACCTATATTTGCCCTCATCAAGATCATTCTCAGCTGATAGGAAGAGGAAAATATGTAATGTTGTTGCTAATTGATCTTGGATTAGGGAATTGACTAATTTAAGAGAACATTTTGAAAACTTTGTGAACTAAAAAATCAAAGGACCGAGTATCAGAAAGTTAAAAACTATGCCAAGATTTTAAAAATTTTGTATTTAAAAGTTAATCAACAGATTAGAAGCTGAGGTCCAGCAGTAAGAATAAAAATCTTACGAAAAGAATGTTTAAACACATTCTAAAATGTAAGATAAATGAGAGAAATAAAGTTGCACAATAGAAGTATTATTAGTACTATGTTAGTAACTCTGGATAGCACACCAATATGCAACTTGGAAAAAGAAAGGCTTTCCAGGTTAGAATATTTATACTAAAAATGGTGACAGTGTTCTTCGAATCATTGGAGACCCTGACCCCAAAAATACACTTGTCCATAAATGTCTGTTTTTCTGTCATTAATTAAAATAATTAATTTGTACTTGATTGACTAATCAACATTTCTCTTATTATAACCCACATACATTTGAAACAAAGATATATGCAGGACTTTCAGAGACCAGAGTTATAATATAGGAACACAAAGGCCCAGTGATAAAATATTTCCACTCCCAACAGAAACTAAGGCTTCTTTTAAAAATATATACAACTGTTCTCCACATTTGCAAATAGATAGAATTGTATATTCTCTAGGTATGTTGATTAGTTTAAAAGCCTTTAACAAAAGACAAAAATATTTTAAAAGACCTTTTAATGAGGTACAATTTTTTCTTATTTTTCTATTATATGATAAAGTCAGAAGACTTAAAACCTAATGAAAGTTACTGATACTTTCAACTAAGGGTCTTTCAGGAGTACAGTTTTTATTCACATGCAAATCAGAGCACCTCCAAAGATCATTCTGTGAACACTATACAGAAAGAATTGATACTCACTAGACTACATAATTCTTTCATTTTAGTTTCAATCTTAATATACAGGGTAAAAAAATGAAAAATTTCTTTATTGTGAAAATATCCCAGTATTTGTCTTTATAATATTTTTTTTCTTATCCCCAATATGATAGTATGTCTTGATAATATTTAAAAACAAATAGAAATATTACAGTGAACTAAAAAAACAGAATTCAAATATGGGAATTAGCTTTTAATAACCCCAAATTAAATTCTGAATTGTCTGCATTTTTGCAAATTGCCTTTGCAGCTAACTCTCTGATTAGAGGCCAGAATCAATTTCAATGAAAATCAGTCTTTTAAAAGTACTTTTTAAAATAACGTTTACATTTAAATAAAAGTTTATCATATTAACTGAACAAAATAAACCAGGAAATATGTCCATTTAGCACCATTTTTTACACAGCTATTTTCAGTTCTGGGAATTTATAAGCATGTAAATTCTTTGGCTAAGCTTCTAGGCAAACACAATGGTGCGGGGCAGGGATAGTAACAGACTGAGATGGCTCTTAAACACTGAAGTCCTGGCACGAACTGGGGCCACGGGAGGGTCCAGTTGTGCTGTGGTTTTCTTTCACCACCTTCAGCTACCGCCGCTGGCTAGAATCCAGAGTGTCTTAGTATTCCCAGTTTCCAACTAATTCTTTCTCTCCTTTTCCTCATCCTGCCATACAAATTTCACCAGCAAAAATATTTAAGACATGATAGAAGGCATGCAGGTAAGAGAGGAGTCCAAGCAGGAATGTGTGATTATAAAACAGTACATTTAAAACATGTAACTGAATCTCACAGTGGCTTGACATATAGCCAATAGTGTCAAAAACCATACAACTTCTGTCTGTTGAAGTTTTCTCTTGATGAAATGGAGTTGATAGAGAAAACTATGAGGAATAATTAAAAAAAGAACAGATTGTGAATCACTTAGCCAACCTAAAATGATACAATATTTTATCTGATGAAGAAATTTGAAGCCAAATACTTGTTAAATTAATTTTCTCAATTTGTCTATATCCTGTCACTTTTTCAAAGCCATGTGAAATCATACTCTTTTAATGAATGTATGTACATCTCATTTGTATCATACAGTTAACACTATTAACATACTCTTATTTCACACACTGATACTCTCCTGGTTAAAATCATTAAATATGCTGCTTATTGACTACTGTGCGAAGCTAAAAATATAATATGTTCACTTTTCCAAAGCTGTAGGCTTTTCTTATGCCTCATTCATGTTGTGTGATCCTGAATTAATCTCTTCATTGTCTCTGTTTAATATCAAAAAATTAGAAATAGTAATAACTCTGACCTCTCATGGGCCATAAGTAATAATTAATTCTCCAGTTCCTTCTATCAACATTTATTGCAGGCCTTTTACATGCCAAACATGGTGCTAAATCCTGAGAATAAAAATAAAACTGGAATACAGACTTGCCCCCACAAAAGTTCACTCTTAAAAAGCCACTCAGGTTTATTCTTCAAAACAGACAACATATATTTTCTTCTCTCAAGATTGAACAATAAAGAATAACGAAAAGAACTGAAAACCTAAGAAGCTTAAGACCCACAAGACCAAAACATAACAGCCAAATTCATATTCCTCTCTAGCGGCTCTCCCAGGATGAAATGTGATCACTTATTAATGCACTTTACAAAATAAAAAGCCTCTGTGTCACCTTTCATATCCCAACGGAGTTGACCCGCCCTCTGGGAATCATTTCAAATCCAACAACTTCTCAAGAGAAAAAAAAAAATCACACATTTTTGCCAGGCAATATTGGCTAAAAGGTCTAGTGATCAACACTGAACAAATTGCAAATATCTACTACACATATAAATACAAAGATAAAGTATAAATTGTGAAATCTCACATGAATATATTTTTTAAAAATCAAATGCTTTCTGAAAACATATGAAAGATAAATACATTATAAAATGCATTTTAAAATGAATTTAGATTAACATTAAATGCTATAAATATATAAGGCATCATATAAAAATAGCGAACTTTAAAATAAATTCCCCCAAATTATGAAATTATAAATCTATAATTTATAAATTTATGATCTATAGCTACTATCATACCCAATAGGAATACCACAACATAATTACTAAAATGCAGAAAAAAAAGTAAAGTTCATACCAATGTTATATTAAAGTTACAAGGGTTTAAAACTCAGGAATAATAAAATTTCTCAAGAACTCCTCATCAGAATCCAATGAATTACTCAGCTCACCACCGTTCCTTCTTTTCCAAATCTTGAATATGGACAGCTAAAAAAAGATGAGCCACATAAAAGTGAAAGCAAACAAAGTTTTGACTGTTAAAGCTTATAGACAGGATGGCTGGAAACAGGATTGCCATGTCCAGGCCCAAGTTAGCAAAGTCCTTTTTTAAGGAGATTAATCTTTTTCTTCAGGCTTGAAAACCCTTACTATGTCTGGGAAAATAACTACTCCACTACCTTGATACTGGGCTCTGTGTTTCTTCCAGACCTAAGATAAGACACCTTTCCTTATCTCCTCTGAGGAAAAGAAATGGCTCCAAAGTCCAGGAGACAGGTCACACTATAATACCAATAGGATTAGAGGCCTTGCCAGATCACCTGACTTAGAATTAATATGAGGGGAAAAGATATACTAGACACTTCAATAAAAAAAGTCCTCAAATCAATATATTTACTCAGTAAATACATGTCTTAAATATCTAAATACATTTTAAGTTTAAAGATGACAACCCTTCTTTTACATAAGATATTACGCTTCAGAATATTACACCCCAGTTTAAATTAACTTGTAACAATATGCTGCAAATTTTATTTGCATTTATATTTCAAGCCCAATATAATTTTGTACTTCAAGGAATACCTACACTCTCAAAATAATAGAAGGAAAATTAATTCAATCTAGTTGAAAATAATTTATGGCTTTAAAACTATTTTAAGTAATATTTGCATGTATAAGTAATATATAAACAGCTAAGTAAAATGTTATATAAATGTTTCCCTAGAAGGACACAAACCATCCTGGTTCCTATTAATTTTCCTTTGATAGGTTTAAATCTTAGCAATCAGCAGAATTAAGCGTTTTTAATATTAAATGTACAAAAATGTTCTTCAAATGAGGATGAAAAACATGGCTGTATGTTTATACAAGTCAACTAGAAACCCTAGAGCTGAGTTTTGACATGAATTCATTCAATTACAGTGGCTGAGTTATTTAACCTTTGCGTGCTTCATTTTCTCATAAGGAAATTGAGAAAGATTAATGGTTATGAAAAGAGTTCTTGGCCTAAAGGTGTTTCTCATCAAATGTGCTATGTGCAGAGGAGGAATATTCACAGTATTACATTTCAGAAGGAAGTTTCCAGTATTACAAACCTACTGACATGGATTTATTCCCAATATACGCATATTTTCTTTAACTACTAACAAGTTGTGCAGCATCCTAAGCTAGTCCAGAAGTAGAAGCAAACTCTCTCCCTGGCTCTGTCACAACCTCATTCTATTCTTAGCCAAGTCAATTAATCTTCCTACTTCCCAGTTTCTCTAAAAACTGGGCAAGTCAATGCCACAAAAATGGCAGGGATGTGTATAAGTTAATGAGAGAATATCCATCAAGCCCTGTGATCTCTGAAGGGAGCACCAAAGGAACACCAATTTGATTAAACCTCTAATGGCCCAATGTTAATAGCCTTCATAGAATTGTTAAGAAATAACTTAGAGGAAAATTAGGGTGATTAGGAAATTAGGGTGATTGTTTTCCTGACACCCTAATTTCATATGTCTAATTTATTCATTATTTATCCACTTATTTATTTTTTCATTCAACAAGTTGAGTTTTATTACATACCAGGTACTCCATTAGGCAATGGTGAAATGAACTGACATGGTCCCAAATCTGATGATACCACCTGAGAGATGCTTAACAGTGTATTAAGACAGCTTAGTAATCAATCTCACAATATATAATTACAAATTTCATTACAATATATGATTACAAACTCTGCAGGGGAAAGATGGGCTGTTTTGTTGAAAATAATTGTGGAGAACAACATTTAGATTGGGTGGTTAGGGACCGTCTAAGGAAGTGGAGATGTGAATGATACATATTAATTAAATGGGTAATGTGGGAGGAAAAGCATCCCCGCCAGAAGGAACGTCATGTGTGAAGGCTTTGAACTGGGAATTGATGAGACTCTCCAGGAATTGATTAGCGGGGCAGAAGGATGGTGAACAAGACAGGGAGTATGGCTAGGAGAGATCTGAGAGGCAATCAGACCCCAGATCCTACAGGAAAGGATTAGTAGCACATGTTAAGATACTGATTTGTCATTCCTAGTTCAACAGGAAGTCATTGAGGGATTTTAACATGGAAAATAAAACTATTTTATTTATGTTACAGAAAAGATTAAGCTAATTGCTGTATGAAGATGCACTGCATATAAGGTGAGTCAACATAAGAAGCCGACTGTAGTACAGCTATTGTTTGGGTGCCCTGCCCAGGTCCCATTTACGAGGTCAGTGCACCCATTTCACAGCCACTGTGAGTGCTGGTGACTAATCACTCACACTTGACACCATTTTCAGAGACTTTCCCTGGTTGAGACATGTTTCCTTATTGTATTATAGGGGCATGAAGGGCCGAACTCCCTTATCTCAAAAGCAGATGACTCTGCCATGTGGTTTGTGCTCCAAATCCCTCCCTGTGGGTCAGGCCCAGGCTAGAATTTACTTGAGACCACATATTTAATGTATTCAAGTGATGGAGGTATAAGTCGGATCGAAGTGCATCAAAGACTAAATAGGACATAAAAAAGTGAAGAAAACATGAGAAGAAAAGCAGTTAAATAAAAGGATAGAAACTAGATGAGACTGTGAAGCCAGGAAGGGTTTTGTTTGTTGCTCTTTTGTTTTTTTATTTATTTTATTTATTTATTTTTGAAATGAAAGGTGACCAGGACACATTTGTAGACTGATGAGACTGCTCTATGTGACGGGGGGAGGTAAATTTGCATGACAAAGAGTATAACCAAAAAGTGAAGACTTGGAGAAAGTGAGACAAGAGGGGACCTAAAGAGCATGGAAAAGGATTGATTTTTTTGATAGCAGTGGGGATGTTTGCGCCCTGGAAACAGGAGGATAGGAGTAGCTGCATGAAACATCACTTCTCTTGCTGAAGGTTTGTTGATATGGTAGTGTGAAGACGAGAGCATGGCCACTGGATGGTTTCTACTTTATCATGAAGTAGGACATACATTTTTCAACTCCAGATTGGAAAGTTTAAAATCATTCCTTTGATGAGTAGGATCATGCTCTCATTAGAGTACCACAGCCGGAGAGCCAGTAGTATTAGATTCGCATTTGAGATCAGTGACTGTGAATTTATAGTGACACCACAATGTCCGTGTTTGTGGTTTTCTCCCGCCATTTTCAAGTACATAAATGCTGGCATACAGATGGAGGATTGCTCATTAAAGGTTTGAGTGTTGCCAGTCCAGTTAGTGAGAAATTGGGGTATAGAAGTTGAGGGTATCTAGAAAGGAAATGATTATAATGGTAGACCCTAGATCTTAAGCTAGATGAAAAAGGATGCTCAGAGAACTGTTACAGTGAGAAGATTTGAGTAGATGAGGTCAAAAAATAAGGATGGGGCTAGGCAGAAAGAAGGATATTTAAATTTTGAAGGTGGTACAGTTTCTGGTAAGGAGACATCCCGATATGGCCACAGGAGCTGGTGGCTAAAGTCAAAGCTGAGGCACAGGAAGAGGATGATTTACTAAAGCTGTTTTGCATCATAGCAATTGGTTCACATAACTCTGGTACTCTGAGGTCAACCAACATCTGCCAAATAACATGAATTACCTTTAGAAAAATAATTAACCGTCATTCCATTACAAAGCAATCTGGATGAATAAAGTGTACTAAGTGAAGCACGAATATTTTTCCATTTTTCCCTTTGGGAAAAATCTACACTTTCACATCCCAAAAATATTGGTTTAAGTAAAATTCTAAGAATTTTTTTTAGGTTTTGTTTTTCAGGGGTTAATAGTACTAATGTGGCCTTGGACTCTCTAAGTCAGCACAACTGATCAATCAGCATTTCACTGATTGCTTAATTCCTCCTTCTCTACATAAGAGGGGGAAAAAGCCCTTGCAAAATGTGTTTGTTCTGTTTGTTATTCTGGACAAAGCCGATAACGAGTTGCAGCTGCTGTACAGAGTGTACTGCTTGCCGAGGCCATTGCTTTAACTTATAGATAGAAAGGAGCAGCCAGAGATGTGCCTCGAGCTGAAGCCAGCGCTGCAAATAGGACAGCTCTCTCCCGCTACAGTGTGTGCATTTCATTACCCAGCAGTTTGTTCTGGGAGGACAGTTTGATTGGCCAGGCAAGAGACTCAAAAAGAGAATTTTTTAAATATCACAACTCAGCTGAAAGAGTTCTGTTTTCTGACCTGAGAAATTCGCTTCTATCAGCCTCAATAAAGATGCTGGTAATAGTAGGTGATGCAGACTGAACACGTTTCCCTCTGGACAGTCTTGGGGCTATGCCTCAGGCCTCACGATTCCCAGTGCTAAAGCTGCTTGCATGTTCAGCCCTTCATCTACCTGAGTTTTGTTCCTCTTTTCCTGTGTAACTAATGACTGGGAGTCAAAAAGCTGTAAGGTCAACTATTTGCCCCACAATTAAATAGGTGTTTGAACTAACTAAGGAAACAGCATCACTTATCCACTATTGGTAATATCATTTTCTGTTTTATCCAGTTTACTAACTAGAATGAGAACAATAGTAGTCAATATTATAAAATTTAACTCAAAATAGAGACTTACTTCTAGAATGGAACAATAAAATAGTAGGCTTCTTATGCTTTGTTAGAATAGGTTCCTGAATTAGCCACTTACTATTTGCATGACCTTGAGCAAGTTGCTTTAACTCTCTGAGCCTCAGTTTCTTCATATATTAAATGGGAATAATAACACTTGCTGTGGAGAGTTGTTGAGAGAATTTAAATAGAATAAGTTATGTAAAATGTCTGGCATTGGTGAGCAAAGGATACTTTCAATGACTCATAGCAAGAGTATAAATTGGTCTAGTCACTTTGTAGCACAATTTGTCATTATACAGTAAAATGTAAAATGTGCATACCGTGTGGCAACTACATTTCTCAGTATGTGACTTAGAGAAATACTAAAACGTGCACAAAATGATAGATGCATATATAGAGTGATAGATATTCCTTGTAGCTTAAATGAACAAGTGGGAATAATATTTAAATGTATTAATGTTCTTTCCTCTTTTGAAATTCTCTTTACTGATCTTCTCCACAAACACACCTATTTGTTTTAAGGTGGTTTAGGATTATTACAACAGGAATGCAAAGTGAAAGAAAAAGTTAATATTTGCATTTCCCTGATGATTAGAGATGTTGAGCATTTTTTCATGTGTTTTTTGACCATTATTCTGTCTTCTTTTGAAAAGTTTCTGTTCATGTCCTTTGCCCACTTTTCTCCAGTGAGACTGGCCTTTATCAAAAAGTCCCAAAACAATAAATGTTGGCGTGGATGCGGAGAGATAGGAACACTCATGCACTGTTGGTGGGATTGTAAACTAGTGCAACCTCTGTGGAAAGCAATATGGAGATATCTTAAAGAGATACAAGTAGAAGTACCATTCGATCCAGCAATCCCATTACTGGGTATCTACCCAAAAGACCAAATGATATTGTATAAGAAAGACACCTGCACCCGAATGTTTACAGCAGCACAATTCACAATTGCAAAGATGTGGAAACAACCCAAGTGTCCATCAATACATGAGTGGATTAATAAAATGTGGTATATGTATACCATGGAGTACTATTCAGCTTTAAGAAACAATGGTGATATAGCACCTCTTGTATACTCCTGGATAGAGCTGGAACGCATTCTACTAAGTGAGGTATCCCAAGAATGGAAAGACAAGCACCACATGTACTCACCATCAAACTGGTATTAACTGATCAACACATAAATGCACATATAAGAATAACATCTATTGGATGTTGGGGAGGGGGGGGGAGGAGGGGACGGGTATTTTCATACACAAAGAGTGCAGTGCGCACCACCCGAAGGATGGACATATTTGAAACTCGGACTTGGGGGGGGGCAAGGGCAACATAAGTAACATAAATATCTGTACCCCCATAATATGCTGAAATAAAAAAAAAAAAAAAAGTTAATATTCATCTTTCTGTCATACCAATAAGATTTTGCAACAAGACAACAGTCCTAAAAAGCAAGATTTGTCCAGGGAGAAAGGATTTTTTTTAAATTTTAAACTGCTATCAACTTATCACAACTCAACCTAGAGGATTCAGATTATATAGTATTCTTCTACATCACAATGAGGCCAACCATTCCTAGTATGATTGCTAGGCATTAAGATAGAAGGTAAAAGAGATGTGGCATAGAAGTAAACAGCCTTGAGTCCACCACTTCTAAGATTTGGGGTTGTAGGAAGAAGAATGGAAATACAGGAGTCAGATCAGTGTCTTTTATTTCCACTCCCACTCCCAGCCCTTGATTCAGGACCACTCTTGAAGGAAGTAAGGAACTGGTGTAGCAGAAATGACAGCAGCAGGCCAGCAGATACATATACCTCTGAAACAGAGCCCGTGCCATCCCAGGGCCTGGAAACTGGGGACCCAGAATGACCCAAGTCCTCACATTGACAATAGAGAGGTTCTGAGAGTACCAGAGGAATTAAGAGTCTTAGGAGTCAAAATGAAAAGACCATTGCAGACAGATAATTTCACACAAGGGACAAATGGCCAGAGCCAGTATTACCCCAAAGAACAGATGGAACATAATACCACATCAGGGACCAGCATAGACAGCAGAGCAGCTCAACCCCTCTGTAGATATCAAAGAAGATCCAAAGGACACTACGTCAGTCTGAGCATCTTACCCTTCTCCGCCACCAAATCATGTAAGCCAAACAACCAGATGCCATCTTGGAGAGGAATAGGGTGAGCAGACAAATTTGGAAAAAATGAGCATCTTCCCAAGTCAACCAAGCAGGGGCAGAGTTACCTAAAGGGACTATTTGAACTGCAGCCTTGGACTCAAGACAACATTCACCAGAGTAGACTGAAGTTCAGTTTTAAATAGGTGAAATAGATCAGATCAGTCATTTAAAAAAAAAAAAAATCAGTTGCATTTTCTTTGCACATTTGAGCCTACTAAGGGTAATTCCAAACCTTGCTTCAAAGTAATTACTAGTGATATGACTGAACAAAGAGCAGTATGCCAATTTGTGGACTATTTTACAGCAGTTTAAAAGGTTAAGGCAGACCTCTGTGTAATGAGAATAAGAGCAAATACTGACACAGCATTTACTATGTAACAGGCTCTGTTCTGAGTGCTTTTCAGGTATCAACCCATGTCATCCTTCTACAGACCCATGAGGCAGGTTCTGTTATTCTCATTTCACATATGAGGAAACCGAGGCACACAAATTATCTTCTTTTCTTTTCTTTTTTTTTGAGACAGAGTCTCATTCTGTTGCCCTGGCTAGAGTGAGTGCCGTGGCGTCAGCCTAGCTCACAGCAACCTCAGACTCCTGGGCTCAAGCAATCCTCCTCCCTTAGCTTCCTGAGTAGCTGGGACTACAGGCATGTGCCACCATGCCCGGCTAGTTTTTTCTATATATTTTTAGTTGGCCAGATAATTTCTTTCTATTTTTTTTTTTTTTAGTAGAGACAGGGTCTCGCTCTTGCTCAGGCTGGTCTCCAACTCCTGAGCTCAAACGATCCACCTGCCTCGGCCTCCCAGAGTACTAGGATTATAGGCGTGAGCCACCATGCCCGGCCCACAAATTATCTTCTTAAGGTTCCCCTACTGATTAGTGATGGAGTCTGGATAGAAAGAGCTCGAACGCATACTGGCGAGTGAGGAAAGCAACTCCTAGAACAATATGCATAGTATAATATTAATTAAACACGTGCACAAACCAATACTATACAATTTTTATCTGTAACTGACTAGAAAAAGGAATAAAGGGATATTATCAAATTGGTAATCAATTTCTCCTCTGGCAGGGGGAATGATTTTTTTTTATCATAGGGAGAAGATTTTAACCTTATTTGTAATGTTTTAATTTTTTCACATTGAGAATATAGCAATGTACTACTCATGTTACTAAAACTTGATAAAATATATCATGGTAAAAAACGGTGGCCTTAAAGTATGGTGATATGTAATATTTTTCTTTTCTACTTTATCTGCAATATGCTTATATTATAAAAATTATAAGAAAGTGCAAGTAACTGTACTGGATAATGCTGAAATTTAATAACTTGCACAATGCAGCCCTATAATCCCACTGGATGTCAAAGGACTGATTTTTAATTATGTAATAGTAATTAAATAGGGATAAATGTCATTATCTCAAGAACGCTAATTCAAACAAAACTAGTTTCTGTAAACAAGATAATTTCTATCAGAAAATAAAAGAATGGGAAGTAAATTATTGAAATGAAAATGAATAAGTATATCTCACTTTACTATATTGAATAAGTTCAGCTATTATAAAATTGGATTTTCCTGATTTCTCTTAAAAACAAATTGAACCTCCATTTTGGGCTATAGTGTGCAATCTGTAATACAAAAAAATAGATGTGGTATTATAGTTATGTGTATATATGCATATATATTGAAAGAAATAAGGACACAGGCTTTATTACAATAGGAAATACAGGCCCTTATAAAGTTAATAATGGCTTTTTAAACTTGAATAACATATTGGGACAAGATAGAAAATCGGAAAATGGCACCTTATTAATTTTGAAGATAATTTCACTATGTAATTATACAATCTCTATTCCTATTGCAAATCCTGCCACAAACAAACAAAAATGGCTAACATAGAAAAGACAATGAATGATGCTGCTATCACCAAGGCCAGAAGGATCAAAGGATCCATATTTTATGGAAAGAGAATCCATTGGTCATTACTAGAAAAATGCAGTTAACTAAGAATTATACATTTAAGTTTTAGCATTGTACCTGGTCTGTATAGCAGAGAACTCATATATATAATCACACTGTATATACCCCATAATTCTAATACAGTGTTATTCTTTCAGCCTGAAAAAATTAGTAGCACTAGGGAGTAGTGTGGAAGAGGAAACAGCACGTTTTGTAGGATAACAAACTACTGTAGTCTCTGTTCAAGGCTAGACTAAGCATGAGCGCATCATCTGTCGGTAGTACCTGAGGAAACACATCATCTCTGATCTTAAAATAATCACTGCTGCTTTATAATTTCCATATAAAATGGCACACTTTTCAGGGAAATGTGGTAGCTTACTACAAATGGATGGTTAAGACATCCATCCACCCTGGAATTAGGGTATCATATTTGATTAAGACTGCAATTGAACAGCAGCTGAACAGTACTGTTGTAACAGCTCAGAAACATTCAGGTATGTCAGTGCTCAACACTTCAGAGGGCTGTTTTGGCAGGTGTTATTTATGTTATTTATGTGTGGCAGAACACCTCTGCAGGAGAATGGCAGTTCATGCTAGGGTGATCTCACCATACTGTGCATAAAGTCTTTACTAACCCTATGCCTGTCATTCCAACCAGACTGAATTGTCATTCTGCCAGAAGACACAGCAAATGCAAAAGAAAACAGCAACAAAATGCACATGGAAAGAGTTTTACCAATTATAATTGGTTTTTTTTCCCCTTCTCTTATCACTAGCCCTTCTCACCACTCAATGGTTTGAAAATTAACCCCTTAGCAATGTGCTATAACTGAACCTGGTGATGACTTGAGGAAGTAGAAATCCAAAACAGATAATTCATCTTTATATAATATATAATACCCTTCTGCAGCTTATCAGCATTTCAAAGTACAAAAGTTTAAGAAATTCCTATTAAAATACGTCTGGTATCATTAAGGAAGGGAATGGTGAACTTTATATCTTTCTGGGTTTCTGGCGCATTCATGAATATGATATAAATTTGTCACAGACTTTCCACTGCTAATGTTTCTACCACTTGAAACAGTGAAATCACCACATGGGCTTTTTTCTCTTCGTGTTTATTTATCTTGTACTATTTAACTTTAGTTTAAGAAGTAATCTAAAAATTTGTCAAGGTTTCCAGCCAACAATTTGTTCTCATGTTTTTTCTCCCTACACTCACTTCTCTCTTAATGGATATAAGATCTACCAGGGAAATTAAATTGTTCTCTACAGAAGTGTTATGACAGTAGATACCCACAGTGGGTATTTGTAGTTCCAGTGTTCTTTGAAGATCTACCGGCTCATTTGGGATTGCCAATCCTCTGGGTTTAAATCCAAAGAAGTACCTAAATGCTGTTTAAGTCAGAATATATGTATTCGAAATGATCCAGAAAAAAATTTGAGTTTATTAGTAACCAGAGAACTGATATTCTTTCAAAGTTAAAAATTTTATGGAGTTTTTAAAAATTGTATACACATGAAATCTTTTCATAGGGACTTAATCTGCACGTAGACTATTTAGGATGGATTTAGTAATGGATGTCTAAGTCTGAAATAGACTTGCACTGGAAATGGCAGTATGGCATCAACAGACCTGAACTTGAATCCCAGCTTTGTCACTTACTAGCTGAGTAAACCTGGACATAATCTTTCCAAATCAGTTTCTCCATCCGAGAAATGAAGATCATAATAGCACCTCCCTCACAGTTAGTGCCCAGTCTAGATGGTCTATAGATGGTCAGCAATTTGACTTGGGAAAGCAAGAGTTAAGCTGTGGTTGCATAGAACTTCACCCAATAATAAGGAAGTTTCAATGTCATTATCAAAGAATGGAGAAGGAAAAAGGGAGGAAAGACTGAATTTTTTTTAAGTGTATGCTGTAAAAAGAAAAAGTTATAGCTGGGATAATATTTCTGAAATATTAACTGATTTTTTCTTCCTCAAGAGTCCTTCCTGTTTCCTACCCTACCTGCTGAATCTAACAACATTCCTTATTTCCAAAGGAGAGAGTAAATACAACAACCACATTATTATTCCTCAGCTTTGTTATACAAATTTGGCTTTTTTAAAGCCAGTAGCAAAGACCTGAGTCTGGAAAGCAAGGCTTTCAGGTATTCTTGTGAGAAAAAGGATTTGTGGGTTCCAATGAGACAGACCTTAAATGACTCAGCATAGTATTCATAGTATAAAACTTAAAGAAGGGATGAAACATGAAGTTTTTTAAATACTAAAAAGTAGATAAAAGGCCTTAATGAAGGGAGGGGTTGGGGGGTTCAGCAAATTGTAGCATACTGACATGGGTGGTTGCCTAACCCATTCTCAATGTATAGCCAGGGAACACTGCAAGCTCTTAGGAAAACTCTTCATTCAGCATGGCACCAAAGCAGTATGGCACAAGGGCCACCAGCTGGGGAAAATTTTAGACAGATGAGCCAGAGGAAGACTCCTAGAGTACCAGAGTCCACTTTCTGCACAGAAAGCAGCCATGACTTCTTGAGCAACCCCTGAAGAAAGACAGAGAGTGCTCAGAAGGCCTGTTACCTGAAGAGGGCAAGAGTTAGGGCATGAGGGGTGGAGTCTGAACATCCAGCCCAGATGCTTCACATGAGGCCCAAGAGCTAGAAGAGAACTGCTATGCCTCAACAGAAGCCAGCAAAGACTGGGGAAGACCCAAGAAATAAGACACTCCTCCCAACACCAGGATGACCTATGAATGAGCCACCCAGTAACTTAGATCATCTCTAGAAGTAATCAAAGAAGGGGCCAAGAAGAGAACTTAGAATTTGACTGCATAAACTGGAAGTGACTAAATTAAGTTGAAGTGGACAAGAGTAACACTTTTCAGCCAACTGAACAAACAAGGGCTAAGTTTAGTAATAGAAAAATAGTTCCATTTCTGTACACCTGAGCTATGACTGTAAATTTTAAACCCACTACAATGTTTTCTCAATTAGGTATTTCCATGTAAAGCAGATCCACCGAGACCTCTTGAAAACTTACTGCCTATTGATTCTAAGATACTTTCAAGTTAACAAAAATGTGCAATCAATGCTACGTATCAAAGTCAATAGCTGCCACAGTGGAACAATCCTAGAAATGTACAAATCTGGCCCACAGCAATACATAGTAATGATTTTGGTAGCTGTTATAAGAGTGGACATTTATCTTTTCCGAGTGAGTCTGCATTAAGCAGAAGAAAGATGAAGTGATTATTACGGTCCCTCCTCTTTCAAAGGTGCCCTTCATCCCTTTCCTAGTACAAGTGAAGATACACCAGAAGGGAACAGAGTATCCATCAATCACTACAGGGCTGGCCGCACGCCTAAGCAACATGTGCATCCACGGGCAGCCCCTCCGCAAGCAGTCTTTGCCGTCGAAACATTGCTTATTTCCCCACAGGGTATCTTAACGCTTCTTTTAGGAAGCTGTGTGACAGCAGCAGCAGAGTGCTAACTCATCAGAACATGTGGCAGGAACATCCAACATGGCTTTGACTGATCAAGGAGCAGTAAACAAAGGGCAGCTAAGGACTTTGCCTTAATTCAACAGTTCACTGTCTGATTAAACCAGGTGGAGAGAATTCTAGTGGTTGGTTTCCCTGTTTCTCACCGGCTTTCCTTTGAAGAGAAAGAGGAACAAAGGATCATTTCTGGTGAAATAGACTTGCTCCCGCAGTGTTTATTAATGATCATTTGATTCATCCCCCTTGGTAGGCCACAGTCTGGTGCATGATTCTTCAGGTTCCTTCCAGAAATAGACGGAGAGATAACCCAAGAGACCTCTAAATTGCAAAGCTAGGAAATATTCATAGTGTTTCATTTCCAGAAAATAAATGAATTTTTACCATTTTTCAGAGTCAGATATATATAACCTGTTACCACCACTTCCAGCCCTACGAATCTAGACACATGCAGCTTCAATTAGTACATATATGTCTTAGGAAACTCGTTCCTTTGTGAAGGTTCTAGACGAAAACACAGACTAAGGAGCCCAATTACCTGGTTCATATCCTGGCTCCACCACTTACTAAATGTCTGGACTTGGGAAAATTGCCTAATTACCTTCTCTGTGTCTCAGTTTCCCATCTATATAATTAGAATTATGACATTTATCTATGTCATAAGGTGGTAGTGAAGAATAAATGAGTGAGTTCTAGGTATACTACTTACATCAGTGTCTAGCATATAGTATTAAAGAACTATTAGCCACTAATTATTATTGTTGTTACTATTTCCACAATCTCAAGACCCTCTATTCATGGGAGAGTTCCATTTTCCAAACCTCTTACTGTACCTAAATTTAAGCCTTTAGAGAGCCAGAAACCTTTTCCATGGCTTAAGGTCTTGTTTGAGTCCATAAGATTCATCCATATGAAGGAGTGAAGTAGCGTGGGGAAGATGGTGGCCGGCCTCGCCAGATGGCAGTTCCCCGTCCTTCATGGTCACACTATTCTACAAGAAAATCCTACACTGGAAGAGTGACTTTCTTCTGCTCTCACCATTGCTCTTCCCCACATTTCCCAAGTTAAATGGCCACTCGTTCTCGTGGTGTTACCCACTGTCCACATTCTTACAGAATAACCTTCTTGAGGACCTCTTTAACCTGGAAGACTTCATGACAATCAGAGTATGATCTCTAAAACTGAGTACTTTGTCTCATGAAAAATAAGAAAACCACTTCCCATTTGGATTATGGGTTAGCTCTCAGTCAGGTTGGTAGAACTGCTGACTAGATATACATAAGGCACCATAAATAGGAACTGTTTTACAAGCACTGAATTCACTGGTAAACACATATGTTTATTTAGAAATAGTTACCTCCTAAACCAAAGTTTTAAATGAATAATTTCAAACTAAACTTAAGCAATTTAATTTAATAGAACAATTCAGAACTTTGAGCATCAGGATATATACCACTACCTGAAAATTTAAAGCATTTGGTTATCTTTCTTGACCTAACAGACTTTAATTTAAAAAGCCAAACATAGATATTAGCTATTACTTATGCACAGGTTTCCCTTTCTAGTGCCACCCTAGTCCTAACAGGATACAGTAAAGAAACAGAAAAATCTACAGCTGCTTCAGATTTATGTATGACTATTTCAAAACAAAAGAGTAATTCAGAATTTAGGACTCCTAAGTATAAAGCCATTCATGTAGTATTTTATCAGGTTCTCTCTTCATTCTTCAGAATAATTTTTAATCTAATACTTTCCAAGTAACATATTCCCCTTCCAAATGACGCCACGGTCAAAGACTAATTAACCTTTTCTCTTGAAATTTGGCAATGGTACAGACCTTGTTGCCTCATGTTAAAGTTTGGAGTTCTCTTATAATCCTTCAAAATTATTTAAACACTCTCTAAAATGCCTCATAGATCTTTGTGACCTAGTCAAGACTAATGAAATGCTTAAACTTTCACTCCAAGGACCCTAAATAAAAACCATGATGCAGAAATGTAGTGTTAATCAGGGACCTAACTAAATAAGAATGCCAAAGAGTTGAGGGATTTTCAGAGTTAGGGGAACTCTGCATCCTTAGAAGACTGTCCAGTGAACCAATCAGAAAAGCTCGGTCTCACTGACTGAGGGACCTTGAGCTACTAACTTAATGTAGAAGTGTACATTTTTCCAGAAAATAACCAAGAAAATTATATTTAGGGCGTCCACCTCACAAGAACAACACGGTCTAGAAAGCAACATGCCACACAGAAAAACAGAAAAGTAGGGTTATGACTATCCATTTGTGCTTACATTTTAACATTCAGAACATCCTATAACATAGCTAAACTTTCACCTTGTATCAAGGCCAAATTATAATCTTGTTTCCAGATCCTTTTTGGTGGTGGACTGTGAACAACTTAAGCACCTCTGTCCAAAGAGATTCAACTAGAAATTCCTCCCCATAAACACCCTTTATTTCTGCAGCTCAAAGTTACCAGAAATTCTCTAATCTTTTTTCTCTTTTCTCATCGGTTAGGCCAAGCTAAACAGAGCTTGTGGGCATAACCTCCTCAAATTTGAACAAATACTTGAATGCAAAGCTTTGGATTGGACTGCCTCATTAAAATGTTCCCAATTGATTACTTTGATTGTTCACTTTTTCAGTAGGCATGGAATGATAAGTACCAAAGAAATAGAAATCCTAAAATAACTAGTAAATCACTTGACAATTGAAAGACCATTACACAATGCTAAATAGAAACCATAGGAGCTAATGGCTGGCAGAAGAGAACTGTTCAAAATCACAAACTGAACAGGGAATTATCTGTTCTGCAGAGTTCACACTTTTTCTCCTGTCTTTGCCCACTATGGCTAAAATTGATTCCCCAGGGCTTTCAGCCCCAAGGCCATGATCTCTCAACTTGCAGACGAGTTGTACCTTCTGTCATCATTTTTCTATGTAAGAAACCAGAAATTTTAAGTCATGTCCTGGAGAGTTTTCAGGTTTTGTAGTTTTATTCAACTGGTGACATGGCAAGAGTTTTTAAGGTAATATTACCAGGTATTTTTCAAAATACATAAGCAAGACATAAATGAGATAAAGATTTTTAAAAGATACCGCTCCCATGAACATTTTCTGATATTAACAAAGGCAGTCGTTATCCAAGCTCTTGTGCATAATATGTGCAAGAAATGATTGTTAAAAATGCACATTCACATTCTCAGATCACATACCAGATCTACTGAATCTAAATTGCCACAATCAGAGCTGGGGATGTGCATTTTTAACAAGCTCCCCAGTTGATTTTGAAGTAGGTGGTTGTCAGATACATACATAATAGAACTAGAGTATGAATGGAAGTTGGGGCACAAACAGTATCTGTGATGCTGCAGGAAGTTTCTGGAACTTAGTTTAACAGCTGACTTTACCACTACCATTCACAACTACTATCTTAAGTGAAACTGTGTAATCTTCCTCAGCCTCAGCTTCCTCATATGAGGAGTGAAAATAATACCTACTTTGAAGCATTGTTTTATGGATGGATTTACAGTACTGAAAATACTCAATAAACAATAGCTACTATAATTCAGCCGCCCTCTAGTTGAACACTCCTCACAGCAGGCTAGAACAAAAAAATCTTTGCTTCATAAAACTGTGATGTTTCTCTTTATGTCTTCCATGCATATACCAAACACAACTATCTCAGAAATGGGAGGCAATCATGGTCAAAAATGCAGGGTTTGGAGTTAAACCATTTAAATTTAAATGTTAATGCCACCACTTAAGCAAATAAATTAACATTTTCGTGACTTGGTTCCTCCTCTGTAAAAATCAGTGTAAGAATACCTATTTCATATAAAGTGGTCAGCAGAATTCTACACAATGCTCAATAGTTTTGCTGTTATTGAAACATAAGAAAGAGAATTTGATGCAAAACCTGAATAATTTTATTTTATAGTTGAGGATAGAAGAAAAATTATAAAGTGTTTTATCAAAGACCAATGAAATTTTAGAAAAGCAAATTGTTGGCATTTTCCACAAATATAATTCCAAATCAGAAGAGTATAATCTATTTAAACAGTCCAATAATTCTACGCATCAAAAATTGTATTACGTTTGATTAAAAACCATTTTACACAGGGATTTGATCATTTTGCCGAACTTTTAGCTATCACTTTATACCTTTATGCAGGTCACTAAATTGCCTTCAGAATCAACCTTCCTATCAATGGACATAATTATAAAGTAGTAACCCTTGTTGAGATATTATATAGCATTATACTTTTAATAAAATGCTTAAAGTCTAAAGTCTACAAGTTGAAAACAATTAGGAGTCCAAATTTACTATGATTTACTACAGGAAACTTGAAATACATAAGAGAAGACTTAGCTGGTGACAAGATCGGAAAATGATTTGGGCTGAAAATGTCTAGCATTATATTGTGTGTGTATCTCAAGCCGAAACAGAATAGAATTGAACTGACATGGAGCAATGAATGGGCAATAAAATGGGGATAGAATAAATGTAGTTAAGATGAAACCAAATAGAATCTATATTTAATCCATCCCTATCCATCTCCACAATACAGTCACTTGTTATCAGGATGTCTAACCTAGTTTCTACTTCTAGTGTGAAGTAAGACATTATGTCTCTCACTGCTGATGGAAGTATTGATTAAGTAGTGAGGAGTAAGCAAAAATATTCTGGGATGCTACCTTTCCAGATTTTTTTTTTTTTTTTGGTCATATTCAAAGGAAAACTCAAACTAAAATGCATCTCCCATTGTTTTCTCCCAAGATGCTAATGTTAGAGCTTAAACGTCTGTAATGCAGTAAGTCCAACAACCAAGAGAGAGCAAATGAAAACAGCCTTTCCAAATCATGTAAACCTGACTGGAGAAAATAAGTGGTACAGATGAACTCTCTAGTAGCCTCTAAAATAAGTTTATTCTGGTAGAGCCTTAAAAATGAAGGCAAAATTTTGAACTAGTTTCAGGAGAAAGTAGAAATTACTCTTGGCACTCTGCTCTTCTCTCTCTAGGCATCAATTCAATGTTCCAATGACTTTTTTTTTTTGCACCTACTAAGTGCTAAGTCTTAGGAGACGGAAAGATGATTAAGGCTTGGTTTCTGCCTTCAAGGAAATGAAAGGAGTCAGAGATATACAAAACTAACTCCAGAGAGAGTTAGCATATTCTCATAGCTATCCTAACGCTGACTTTATATTTCCAGTCTTATCTTCACCATAACTACCTTTAAAAATCTTAACTGGGCTATCTCACTATCATGATACATTCAAATATGCATAAGGCCAAACGTATAACAATCCCCTCCTCCTAAAAAAGCACAGTATATTCCAAATTTACTGGAGTCCTCATTATATCCCAATCACTATTCTCCCAATGTAAAAGTTAACATTTTCTTTCTTTATCCTTTTATTTCCTATTTCATACTCAGTTAACTACCACGTCCTTTCAAATTTACCACTTAAAAATATTTTTCCCTCAATTCCTACTAGCAGGTGCAACTTATTTTAGATTCCCTTGACTTTTATCTATTAATATGATAGTCAGAAGTAAACAGGACGACAGAGATCTACTTCACCCACACCCATGAACTTGGAACTAAATAAGTAACAATGTAGTAGACACCATTGGAATGGCTTTCTAGTTCACAAGGCTCACAAGGCTCACCACTGGGGCCCCCAGATTCGGCATTGTTCCTGCCTTTCCTGAAGCACTATTGTTGGACTCATTCTTCCCTTCATTGAGCTGCCTTAGTGTATTTCCAATAAATTACCTTTTCTTTAACTTACTGATTTCTGTTTGCAACCAGTTAAAACCAACAATTAAAAAAATGTAATTAAGAGTTAAACAAATTAAATCAACACACAATAAGAGGAGATAGAATATCTGCAAGATCTATAATACTTTGCTAAAGCTTAATTGGTGCAGTTGACACAAACGAATAAATCATGTATGATAAGTGTTGAAACTCTTTTTAAAGGGTGGGAAGGCTGAAGTGGTGCTGTGTACATCAGAGACAGCAATGGAGTCACTAAAAAAGTTTCTTTCTCTCTGTTGTGGGCTGATCACATGACAACCGACATAAAATATGCCTCAAGATCATCACCTTCCTTTTGTTCTAATTATATGCCCACTAAACAATCAATTGAGTGTGACTTCAAGTTCTCACATATCTCAACACAGGTAACGGGGATGCTTTCAAGGGATTGCCTCCTGTTTGAAATTAACAATATCCCTATGCATTTGGCTACTGTGAGTTTCTTACCAAGAGTCTAATCATCTCCGAGAGTATCAGTAAAGGAAGCTTATAGTCCTAAAATGCTAAGGAATATAACATTAACTGCCACAAATTCACAAGGAAAATATCAGTCTCTGCACCCCTAATGCAACGTTCCCGTCATTGACTCTCATCCCCACTCCCACTCCACTGCTCAGACTTCAACAGCTGTATGACTGCCCCTCCCCCACAAAGCTTTCCTGTTCATTCATTTTTCAGCCTTTTTAAATCTGTCAAGCATATACTAGGCAATGAAATAAATGGACACAAAGATGGCCAATAATCAGTTTATTAATAACTAATAGTTTATTATTATGCTAGCAAATATAAGAAAGAACAAATAGAAGATTCTATTTTAGGACATATAAGAGGAGACTTAATCTTGGTCAGGGGTATCAGGGAACACTTCCTGAAGAAATTACAATAAAGTTGAAACCTGAAAGATGGCCCCAGATTACACCTCCAAAGCTTTTTTTCTGCTACTTTCAGATGAGTATTTAATAAAACTTTCAACATTTCTTGCACTCAAAATCTCTACCCACTAGAACAATAATTAAACTGGGGAGACTTATCTTTAGGAACCACTAGGTTTATAGAACCAAAGATTCTATGATTATTTTTCAATATGTGCATAACATTTTATCTTATGAGAGTCCTACAAGTAGCTGGATGGCCCTGATAAATTTTCATATAAAAAAGGTAAGTTGTGGCCAGGTGTGGTGGCTACCACCTGTAATCCTAGCACTCCGGGAGGCGGGAGGATCGTTTGAGCTCAGGAGTTCAAGACTAGCGTGAGCAAGAGCAAGCAAGACCCCGTCTCTACTAAAAAAATAGAAAGAAATTAGCTGGACAACTGAAAACATATATAGAAAAAATTAGCCGGGCATGGTGGCGCATGCCTGTAGTCCCAGCTACTCAGGAGGCTGAGACAGAAGGATCGCTTGAGCCCAGGAGTTGGAGGTTGCTATGAGCTAGGCTGACGCCATGGCACTCTAGCCCAGGCAACAGAGTGAGACTCTGTCTCAAAAAAATTAAAAAAAAAAAGGTAAGTTGTAAAGAAATGTATATGACTTATTCCATTTTTAGGAAAATGAACAACTTAGCACAGGTGTTTTTGTTTTTATAGGGTTTTTTAAGCATAGAGAAATACGTGGAAGGAAACACATCAAGCTATTGACAATAGTTTCCTAAGAGGAAGAAAGAAGGTATGAAGAAATATAGAAGGAAGAAAAGGCTGTAGTATAACTAAAAATATAATGGTTTAATTTTAAGTAAAAATTTTAAAGTACATATCCCATCTATGCTATTTCTGCAACTCTGCAAAAATTGAAAGTAGTAGAGATTTTAGTCTTTACCAAATACAAATATCATGGATAAATGATAGTATTGATTGACTAGGTGACAAGATTGTAACAATTTGTATCATTGGTATCTGTTTTCATTTTAATACCATGCTTGCAATGAGGCAATGTTTAATTTTTTTGTGATTTTAGGAATAATCTCTGCTACCCCGTTTCAAAGGCTCTCTTTAATTCAGCTTCAGCCTCTCTCTTCAATTAGTTTCCCACTGCTTCCCAGATGCATCCACCAAGTGCTTTTTATCAGTAACCTTCAGCTTTATGGCTTTCGTGATACATTTCAGGGTGTGTGGGGCAGGTGTGGCAGGGAAGAGAAGAAAGAAAATTTTATTGAGTTCTGCTATGTGGCATGTACTATGTAGGTACTTTCAATTTATAAATCCATTTAGTCCTTTCAATATGTTAAAAGGGGGGTATTTCTACCCTCTCTCTTTTACAAATAAGGAAATTGAGTTAAGTAATGTCTGGAGTTCACAGCACCAAAGGGGTAGAGCTTGAATTTTCACACGGGACAGCCTTATTATAAAACTCACCCACTGCACTTTGTCCTCTGCCTACTTTCCATACTCGTCTTCCACGAGTCCCCAATGGTCTCTTCACTCCAGTTTTACCAGTCATGTTGGACAACTTGGATTTTCTAGTAAAAGCCATTTTTTTCTCTCACTCAATCTCCCTTTCCCAACCCTATCCTTCTCCTTCTCCTTCTCCTCTTCTTCTTTTTTTTCTCTTCCTCATCCTCCCACCTCTCCTTCTTCCTCTCTCTCTCTCTCTCTCTTTTTCTCTCCCCCACCTGACCCCAATCTCTCTTCATTTTATTTTGCTTGGAATGTACCACTCCTACTCCACGTGTATATTAAGCAAACCATTTGCTTCCTAAGACTCAACCCATTTATCCTATCTCTAAACAGACTCAAGAGCATCCTCTGGGCTTCCATTATGCCTATTTTTTACCTCTATAATGTCTCTTATCACTGCCATAATTATTTGATTATTTAGTCACCAGCTCACTAACCCTTCTCCTTTCCCACCCTATCTGTGAGTCATCATTAGGCAGAAGTTATAGTAAGTTCTTCTTTGTAATTTCAAAGCCTCATATAGGACCTGGAAGACATCAAAAACTTGATAAATGTATGCCAAATGATTGAATAAATTAATTGTTCCCTGGAGTTCTGTACACAAATCCAAAGTCATTTGGAGAAGGCAGGTGAGGGAACAAGACAGAATGAACGTGACAGTTTGCCCTCTGTTCTTAAAAGATAGCACAGTCTCTCAGATAAGTTAACATTCTGAGGGAAGAGTTCCATCAGAATAATTAGCAGAGAGTACAAAGTTTCAGAGAAATTATGTACAGTTATATATACAAAGTTTTACATGGTGCGCCTGTAGAAGCTGAACCCTAACTCAGAGGCATCCAGCCATACCAAAGATTTCCTTGTCCCTGGTGTGGCACAGAAGCTGGAACAGTGGGTATTTCAGTAATGACCCATGTAGAAAAATGACTGATGATGACAGGAGACTCCTTAGTTCTTATGACTACAAAGGAAGACCCCCAATGAAAAATTAGCTTTAATTTCTTGCCAGCCCAGTGGATGAGAGATGAGAGTTGAATTTGAATAAATAATAGGGATAAAAGAATGTGATACTTCTTTTTTTTTTTTTTTTTCAGATTTTTAAAAACCAAAACATTTATTGTGTGACTAATTGTTGAAATTCTTAAGATGAACTGGATGCTGCAACAGCTGCCCTCTTGGGTTTAGGTGTTGTTCCTTCACGGAATCCATGCCTGAATCTGCGGTATACAATTTTTAGGTGCCTCATCCGACCGGTCCCAGTGGTATTTCGTCTTTTAGCCTTGGCACTCCAATTATACTTTCTCTTGCGCTTGGCAGGGTAGCCACATTTGCCACAGGTTGACTTTTGAAGGTGGTAGGCCTTAGAGCCACAGCGGCGGCACAACGTATGCGTCTTATTGCGACGCTTACCAAACGATGACATCCCCTTCGTCATCTCGCTTCTGTGGCCGAGACCAAAGAGACCAGAAAAAAGATACTTCTTACTTTACCAAATTTTGTGTAAGTTAGGATTACCGGGTTTCAAGCAACACAAAATTCCACTCAATAACTTAAGAAACACTGACAGAGGTTTTGCATAGAAAGAACAGTCAAAAAATAAAGCCTTTGGAACCAAAAAGAGCTAGTGAAGCTCTGAAGTTCTAGGGAACAGGAGTCATTGGCCTTTGTCAGAGTGCCATCTTGAAACTGAATTCACCCCAGTCATTTTCAGGTTTTTGTTACTCAAGCTCACAGAGCATCTGATTGGTCCAGCATGATTCTGTCTCTACAAATTGGCTAAGAGAGTCTGAAAGAATTTGAGGTACTGTTGCACCAAGATTCCAATCAAATAAGGATGACAAGTTCCCCATAGAGATATTGGTGTGTAGAAAGCAGAAAATTAAGAAACAGGTAAATAAATTTGGGGACAAGAAAACTAGCATATCCACTACTTATTCATATTCCTACTTTTCACTATTTAGAATGTAAACTCCATGGAGACAGGAATTTTTATTTTATTATACCCTATTATATCCTCATAACTAGAATATTACCTAGCATAGAAAGCATTCAATAAGTATTAGTTAAATTAATGTAATACTAATAAATGGCCATTTGGATATACTAGCTAGATATCTAGTAGGTTCAAGAAGGAAACATATAGACAGATAGTAAATTTTTGTAAGAGCAAAAGTTTTGGAAAAAAATCAAAACTTGAGGCAGGCTCTGAGAACCCTGAATGGACAGAGAACCATAAGAAGGCTCCAAAGGCTTATGAAAGATAAAGATCTTAGCTCACGTTGGGAGAAAGGCATGAGGAAGAAGGGGAAAGCAAAGTAATGTTCATTGAATGTAATGTTCATTCTGACAGTTGTTGTGATAGGCACTTTTGGTATGCTGTTTTATTAATATGGTGCAGCAAAACTTCAGTGAATATACAAAAAGTAATGACTATCACAGAATGCAGACTTCATTTACTTCACAATCATGTGTATAGCTGGCCCTTGACCTTAGGTACCCTCCAGTAATCACATATTTGATTTGCACAATGAGGCCATTGGCTCTGGTAAAAAGCAAAGTGTCAACATTGCTGGTCAAAAGAACAACGATTTTTCCAGCCCGTCTCTGCCCCACGTTCAAGCACACCCACAGCAGGAGATAATGTCAACCAGGAGGCTGAGGCAGGAGAATCACTCAAGCCCAGGAGTTTGAGGTTGGTTGCAGTGAGCTATGAAGACACCACTGTATTCTAGCCTGGGCAACAGAGAAAAATCCTGTCTCAAAAAAAAAAAAAAGGAAAAGAAGACAAGTAATAACAAGTGTTGAGGACCTTGCAGAGAAATTGGAAACTTCATGCATTGCTGGTGGAACTGTAAAATGGTGCAGTTGCTTTGAAATCAATTTGCCAGTTTCTTAAAAATGTAAACACAAATTTACTATATAATTCAACAATTCCACTCCTAGGTATCTACTTAAGAGAAATAAAATGAAAGCATATGTCTTCACAAATACTTACACATATATTCATTAAAACATTATTCAGAAAGGCCAAAAGTGGAAACAATCCAAAAGTCCACCAATTGTAAATGGATAAACAAACTGATATTTCCATTTAAAGGGATACTATTCAGTCATAACAAGAAACGAACTATTAATCAATGCTACCATGAGAACAAACGTCAAAAACCTCAACCTAACTAAAAGAAGCCAGATGCAAAAGGCCACATATTGTTTCATTCCATTTAGATAAAATGTCCAGAAAAGGCAATTCTATGAGACAGAATGTAAATTAGTAGCTGTCTGGGCTGAAGGTGGGAACAAATATTGACTGCAAATGGGAATGAGATATTTTTGTATTGATGGAAATGGTCTGAAACTAGATAGTGGTGACAGCTGCAAAACTCTAAAAATTTACTGAAAATCATTGGATTGTACACTTAAAATGAGAGTATTTTATGGTATATAAATTGCAACTTACTGATGCTTTTTAAACAAAAAGACTCTTCCATTTTCACCTAAGATAGAGTAAGAGAAACTGGATATACCCTCCCATGTGAAAGAACTAAAAAAATGATATATTAAACAACTCTTTTCAAGACTCAAGAAAACAGGCAGCCAAAGAGAAGAGTCATGGACAGACTGGATACAAATGGATGAGTCACATGATTGTCCCACCTTGGTGTCATGAAGACTTTTCAGGCTTTGGCTCAGGGTGCAGAGAGTGAGGCAGAGTTCAGTGGATACCTGGAGTTTGAGAGCAGGAAGCTGACAGTCTGTGGGGACAAAGGCAGCTAGAGTTCTCAGTAGAGTATTATAGAAGTTCTCTCTACAAAGAGTGAGAATTTTGGAGATCTGCAGATGGTCTCCCCCAAGTATTCAATACTTGCATTTGAAGCAATTAGCCAAGGTTAGAAAAAGAACCACCTGAAATGACCAGAGGAAACAGCCAGAATAAAAAGTCTTCATAATTCACAGGGTGTTGGGTAGAGTCAGAAGAATCTTTCTTCCATATTGGGGGATAATTAGCCTTAGACTAAACATGGGTCTTTTTCTACCTAAGAAATCATAATGACAAAATCCAATAGGATAAAATTGTTAGCAAGTAACTTAGCTGTGTCCTAGAACAAAGCTCAGGAATATTTATAGGAAAAGAAACATCCCTAGCACCAGATAAATCACAATGGCTGACATCCAATCAAAAATTACCAGGCATGCAAAGAAGCAGGAAATATGATGTATGATGTGGAGAAAAATCAATCAATCAAAACTGACCCAGAACTGACACAGATGTTAGAATTAGCAGACAAGGAAATTAAAGTAGGCATCATAACCCCATTTATATGTTCAGACAGGTAGAGGTATGACAGATATTTTAAAAAACAAGCATTGAACTTATGGAGATAAAAACTACAATGTCTGACATTTTAAAATCCATCGGATATTATTAACAGCAGACTAGATATTGCACAGGAAAATAGCAATGAACTCAAATATTTAGCAATAGAATTCTCTAAAATGAAACATGAAATGAAAAAAATAATTCTTAAAAAGATGAACAAAGCATCAGTGAGCTGTTAGACAACTTCAGGTGGTCTAATATATGAGTAATTGGAGTCCCCAAACAGAAGAGCAGGGAGAACAGAAAAATATGCAAAAAATAAAGCTTGACATTTTCAAAATTTGAACTATAAAACAAATAGTTCAAATAAGTGCAATGATCCTCAAGCACAAGAAACATGAGGGAATTACACCAAGGAACATCATAATCAAATTGCTCAAAACCAATGATACAGAGCAAAATCATAAAAACAGCGGGGAAAACCATGTAGAACAAAAAACAAAGACAAGAATGATAGCAGATTTCTCCTGGGAAACAATGCAAAATACAAGATAGTAAAAGCAACATATTTAAACTACTGAAAGAAAATCTGTCAACCCATAATTCTTAATAAGAATTAAAAAAAATTAGTCATTAGAGAAATGCAAATTAAAACTACAACGAGATGCCACTACCCACCTATCTGTAAGAAAGGCTAAAATTAGAAAACTGGCCATACTAAATGTTGGTGATGTTTTGAAAGAACTGGAACTCTTGTACACAGCTGGTGGTAATGTAAAGTGTTACAACCCCTTTAGTAGAAACCCAAATACTCTGATAGTCATACAGGTGGATGGGGAAAAAGATGGTAGTATATTCATACAATGGAATATGACTCAGCAATGAAAAGAAATGAACTATTGATTGCTACACACAACAACATGGATGAATCTCAGAACAATTGTGCTTGGTGAAAGAAGCTAGATGGAAAATAATTCACATTGTATGATTCTTTTTCCTTTTTTTTTTTTTTTTTTTTGAGACAGAGTCTCACTCTTTTGCCTGGGCTAGAGTGCTGTGGCGTCAGCCTAGCTCACAGCAACCTCAAACTCCTGGGCTCAAGCAATCCTCCTGCCTCAGCCTCCCGAGTAGCTGGGACTACAGGCATGCACCACCACTCCCGGCTAATTTTTTCTATATATATTTTTAGTTGTCTGATTAATTTCTTTCTAATTTTTAGTAGAGACGGGGTCTCACTCTTGCTCAGGCTGGTCTCGAACTCCTGAGCTCAAACAATCTGCCCGCCTCGGCCTCTCAGAGAGCTAGGATTACAGGCGTGAGCCACCGCGCCCGGCCCACATTGTATGATTCTATATATGTAAAGTTCTAGAATTCAGACTAACCTATAGTGACAGAAATAGATCAAGGGTCAACTAGGGACAGAGAGGATAGGCAAGAAGGAAGAATTACAAAAAGGCACGAGGAAAGTTTGGGGGTGATGGATATATTATCTTAACTCTGGTGATAGTTGCACAGATGTATACATATGTCAAAATGCATTAAATTAAATATTTTATAAGTACAGTTAATTGGATGCCAATTATATCTTAATAAAGCTGTGAAAAATGTTTCTGATATACATCAAAATTATATAAATTTAGCCAAAATCAATACCAAGATATATATCACCATCTGAGAATAAATGAGGATGCAAGAATAAATCAGAATTTTGATTTTAAAATATATAAGCAAATAAATGATGGCAATTTGTATTTCTCAAAACTATTTTGAGGTCGGGCGTGGTGGCTCATGCCTGTAATCCTAGCACTCTGGGAGACCGAGGCGGGCAGATTGTTTGAGCTCAGGAGTTCGAAATCAGCCTGAGCAAGAGCGAGACCCCGTCTCTACAAAAATTAGAAAGAAATTATCTGGACATCTAAACATATATAGAAAAAATTAGCCAGGCATGGTGGTGCATGCCTGTAGTCCCAGCTACTCGGGAGGCTGAGGCAGAAGGATCGCCTGAGCCCAGGAATTTGAGGTTGCTGTGAGCTAGGCTGACGCCATGGCACTCTAGCCCGGGCAAAAGAGTGAGACTCTGTCTCAAAAAAAAAAAAAAAAAACTATTTTGAGGGAAATAACAACAAGCATATGGATGCATTTTCAGAAACATGACAGAGATGTGGTCTGATGAGGAAATCACAGCTACCAAGACTACCTCTGAGCACTGCATGCTGGAACTCATCTCTGATGACAGCACTACAAAATAATGCTACTTTTTCTTTAAGAACTTTTTCATAAATCACCGCCCTTCCCTAAAGCCAAATACCTCTGCCAACATTTGCATCAGAAAAATGCAAACTTCACTGATGCCTCCTACGGCATGCATACTTTCGGACTGAAGTCTCGTTCAAGTGCAGGTGATTGTTGGGGCCTGGGTCACATGCCTGTATTTAGCTGCAAGCAAGGCTATAAGAGTGGTTGGGAAATACAGTCTTTATTCTAACCCACCCATTTACCTAGCTAAAATCATGGCTTATTTTTACTAAGTGAAAGGAGGAGAGCAGATATTGAGTAATAGTTAGTATTTAACTTAAATAGCCAAGGCAAAGGGCTCTAGCAACACTATCTCTCCCACTAAAGAAAGTAAGTGGCAGTAACAGCATCACCATAGGGATCAATGCAATCTAGTCCTATTTATAAAACAGAACATCACTCACAAGCTTTCATACCCTAACAATTATTAGTCAAAAATTTCTTACAAGACACAATAGACCACAACATATCAAAGTGTCAGGGCATCACGCATACATAGAACCACACTGATGACAATTAAACTATCATAGCACAACCATCAGAAATCCACTGGTACTAACCACTTTTTATAGGGGCAAAAGAATAAATTCCAGACACATGGATAGCATGTATAATGTCCTGGATCTGATATACAATCATGATATAAAATTATATAAGGTGGCTCACAGTTATCAAAAATCCAAAACTCTAATTTTGGATGACCATTTGGTTGACCAGTTCAAAATGCAGCATGAATTTCAACAACAAAAAAAATTATTTAAGATATCTTTCTAACTAAAAACTTTTTGCTATTTTATATCATATATTTCTTTAGAAAAAACTCAAAAGCCGTAAGTTCCTATTAGTCTGATACCAAAAAAATGAAAAGAAAAGAAAATTGGAAGAAACAGCAATGAGGAAGAAAAAAGGCTAAGCTGTGTAAATGGGATAACTGCTATCATTTTTCTTTGCCATTACCTTGACAATAAAAGGTTCCTATGGAAGCTCCTAATTTATGGTCCTTTCAGGCAGTCACTGCTGAACAAAGCCACATTGATTTCTCTCGATCCAAGGTGGGGCAGTTCAAGGCCACTAACAATTGCAACTCACACTTCTATTGGTTGATATCTATGAATTGGATCTGACCCAGACCGAATTTATGAATGGGGCTGATCTTGGCCTACCTGTCTTATCACCAACAAATAGAAACTTTTAACCTACAGTAAGTCATACACATGAGCGCACCCTGGACTTCTGACCCATGCCTGCACTAGCTCTCTGGTTTGGGGACCTTAAGACTCTCTTTGAAGATTATGCACCAATAAAGTATATTAATCTTTGATACAGCCAAACCTTTAACTGCTGAGAACAGTATTATTACAGCAAGAAGACTAACTTAGAAGGAATTAGGCAGAAAAGTGTAGTGTGTTTGTTCCTCAGTTTTCCTTAGGTTAGTGTTATTAATAAAGTGGGATTAAAAGTTCCTTTATGAAATATTTCTTCCTTCACATAACATTATAGGGCAAATATGTAGGGAAATAAAGCAGGGACATAGAAAGGAATAGACCAAAACTCAGTGCCAATGGACATATACTAATCTATGCATAAAAATAAAGAATAGAAGTAGGAAAAGGACATTAGAAAGAAAGAAAGCTAATATTTTAATAAATAAGTGATAAAGAGAATGAAAGCCTTGACATCAAAGAGATGGTAAAGAAAGGAACTGGAAAAATATCGGAGCAGCAAAGAAAAATCAAAGTCTCAACTGTACAGCTGAGTTCTATTATTTCAAAGCTTTCTGAAGGAGGTGGCATGAGCTGAGATTTGAAGGACAAATTAACAAAGGATTAACAAAGGGATTAACAAAGAGAAGAGTATATGTGAAGATAGAAATAGGTGACATAGAACCCATCTGGGGAGCTGCGTGCAAAGCGTGAGGTGGGGCATGAAGTAGAGATTAGCCAGGGTTCGAATCACATGCTTTGTGCAGTAAGGCAGAGTTTAGCTTTATCCTGAAAGTTCTTATGGAATTGTCAAAGGAGTGTAAGCAGAGAACTAACATGATCAGATATGCATTTTAAAAAGAATCACCAAACCAAATGGAAGGACACATAGGAATGTAGTCAGGAGACAGAAAGACAATAATATAGGTGAAAAGTGACATGATCTTGAGCTCAAAGACACTGGGAAAAAGGAAAAGGCAATAGGTTTAAGAGGCTTTAGGAAATAGAAATGGTGGCCTTGTAGATTGGATGAGCCAGAGAGAGAGAGAGAGAAAGAGAGAGAGAGAGAGAGAGAGAGGGCTATAAGGTAAGATGGCACCATCCATGTTTCAAATACAAGCAACTGGGTAGCTGGTTTTGTAGTTCTCTGAAATATGGTCTCTGGGAAAACGAAGAGGTCTAGGGAAAATTTAGTAAGTTTAGTTTTGATAATGTTCAGTGTGAGCTGCCTGTGGATGATCAGGAAATGTCAGGAGGCAATTGACTGGTGAATCTGAAAATCAGCTTAATTTATGGTGCAACGACTCACATAGAATAAGACCCAGAGAAATTCTTTAACTAGAGGATTATATTGATGTGAATAAATTTGTTGAGAATTACTGAAACCACAATGTATAAGTGAGAAAAATGTACAAGGTATCATTATATATGTTCCAAATTGAGAACAATTTCACTCAGTTTTGAATTTAGTGTATAGTCCTTCCTCATTAAGGAATTGGTATTTACCCTCAACCAGTGTAGATCTGGTAAGCCTCACCAACAGCCTTTCTATGTTGCTCTAGGCATGCTCCATTATTGCTCTTGTCCCACTGGGTCTGACCAGCAGTGTGATGTGAGCTTATTGCTAAGCCTTGAGCTTTGCTTATGGAGACTTGAAAATCTTTGAATACTGAGTCTCTCTTCATCAACTTCCCTGGATGTCTGCCTAATAATTCTGCTGTTTTCAGCCTGAGCCTTCTGGTTCTTGGATTCTTCTATTGAGATTACGGTTCTTCTCAAGTGAGGGCTGTGTTGCTTTTCTCTTTTTAGTGGCTACACTCTCTTCATTATATGTTGATTGAAGGGATTTAAAGGCCCTAAAGATGGTATGAGTTTCTTCCTCCTAGAGTCTCCATTTGCAATACTATTATATAGTACTTCCCTGGAAATAGCTCATTCAGAGAACTATTGCTATCTACTTTCTTCATGCTTCATATTACATGAATTACACTAAGAACACCTCCCAGGCAGAGTTAGTGGTTGCCTCTTTCCTCTAGAGGTTGGTTGACCTAAAGAAGTTAGTATACGACTAGTGAGGAAAAGCTCCCAAATGTCATCTGTTTCATGTATTTTGACCCCATTCCTATCCCCTTTCAGGTAATGTAGGAGTGAGTCAGCAAAAAACAGACAAGGATCATCCTCTCAATTGCTCGCTTCCTAAATTTATTTAGGATTGTGTAGACACACTAAATGATGGCAATCACAATTGAGAAGGAAGTTTCCCTCCTCCTGATTGCCTCGCCAATAAGAAGTGGGTATACCACAATGTACGTAGGTCCTCCAGAATGGGGAAGAGCTGAGTTCAGAGCATCTGTTCAATCTTATACCAAAAGAAATACAACTACATTAACAGGAAACACACCCTTTTGTCATTACTGTCCAATTGGAGAATCTATTCTTCATCTGCATGTGACTCCAATACACAACCCTTTAGAATCTAGATGTAGGGATAAGGTGTACTGTGTCAGATTGCCTGGACTCAGAGCTTGGCTCAGCTACCTAGCAGCTGTGTGATGTTGAGCAATTTGCTTTTACTCAGTTTCCTTGCCTGTAAAATGAGGATAATATTAATAATAGGACCTACCTCATGACATTGATGTGAGGATTAAGTGGCATGATATATGTCAAATATATGCTTAAAACAGTATCTAGCATATGGTAGGCACGCAGTAAACATTAGCTATTAATGTGTAAAAAGACTTTTTGTTGCATTTGGGGGGTTTATTTTGCATTCTTTTGGGTTTTTTGTTTATGTGGTTGGTTGTTTTGTTTTTTAATGAAGACTGGAAACTGATGCTGCCAGATGGAAACAAGAGTAGAGTAAACAAGGGATATTTATGGGTGGACACACACCGTATCTTGCTCCACTGTTCCAGGCAGTGACCCATCAGTACATGTCACTCAGGGAAGAAGAAAGCACAGTGGTATATCCCGGCACAGAGAGCGTAGCATCTCCCTGAATGACAAGCAGCTGGGCTGGAACAAAGCCAGGGAAGGAATACAATCTCTTTGAGGAAAAAAAAAAAAATCACAACACATCTTCCTGTTTTGACAGCCCAGGGAAAAGAGGTAGCTTTATAGAATAAAGCAGCAAGTGTGCTTTGAGATCTTCCAATGAAAAGCAACGAAGAAGCACACCCTCTTATTGTGCAAAATCCCTACTTGTGTGTACACCAAGAGCTTTGGCCCTCACCCGAACTGTACTGTAAAGAGGAGAGGATTTTGACTGTTTTTCCCTGATAGGGCATAAAATTCTTTCTTCCTGGATTTGGCTGGTGCTGCCACAGCTGCTAAGAACAAACATAACGTTGCAGAGGACGTCTCTCGAATAAGAATTTTCCCATTGTAACCTGAATATGTTCACCCTTCTAAGAATGTTGTGTCACAACCATTTTTGGATTCCTCAAATTTTTATCAACCACGAAGGTAGCAAAATAAGATTTAACCTACCATTAGTTCATTATAACCAGATTATAAACACTGGTTAGAGGCAGAAAAGGAAAGAAAGAAAAGAAAAGAGAATCCTCCGACAAAGAATAAGAGAGAGAAAGACACAGAGAATAGAGGAGGAGCACACACCTGCTAGAAATAATTAGAAAAATGTGAACTAATATTTATGCAGGGGGTTCACTTTCTCTCTCCCTTCAGACGATAGAACGTTTATTTAATGAGTCTCTATCAACTTGTCAAGCAAAACAGCTGCACCTTCTGGGTCTATAGCTCAGAGAAAGGAGCTAAAGTGTCATGTCCCCACGAAGCTTCCTCAGCTGGGTGTCTCAAATATTTTGTGCAAGGAAAACAAAAATCCCAAACAACCAGAATCTCCTCCATCCCGAGAATTGCCTGCGCCATCTAGTGGCACCATGTAATATAACCTTCAGGAGGTTATCTACGGAATCATTAAAGCTTCTGACTTTTCCTATAGAGTTAGGAAGACAAATTATCTAGTTAGGAAGACACATCATCTAGTCACAGGATGTCAGTGCCAGAGAGACCTTAACAAAGCCAGTGGTCTCTGCTCTGCACAAGAGAATCTCATGGAGAGCTTTTAAAAAATAGATCTTTTAAAAAATAGATCTTATGCCAAATAAAAGGAATCAGAATTTCTAGGACTAGGGCTCAAGGAATCGGGATTGTTTTTTTTTTTTCAAAGCTCTTCAGGTCACTTAAGGTGAATCAAGCCTTGAGAAACACTGAGTTAATCCAACCCTTCTTTATTTTAAAGTGTAGAAAGGAGGAACGAGTTACCCTTAAGTCATTTAGTTGCTGGAGAAACAGAAATGGAAACTGAGGCTTTCAAATTGTGAGGTCTTATTGGGCCAAGGCGAACATCATGAGACTACAAAGGGGCAGGGCGGGAGGTAGGAGGAAAGCACCATCTAGATCCAGAAACTACAACTTCCCTTCAGAGTGAGGATGTTTTATTCTTTTTCTTTTTCTCTCTCCTGTCCTGAAATCACCCCCAAATTTTTCAAACTAAATGAATATATGCAAGGTGTATTCGTTTGAAAAGATGCTTTTTATAATAAAAAATGTTGATGATTTTTAAAAAATCAATTGAATGCAGATATTTTAGCATTTTTATTTTATGTATTATGTCTTTTAAACTTTTTAGCAGGCTCTATGTGCACAAATTTTGCTGGCTTTAGGAATTATAAAGATGAATTCTTCTTTATAACTTGCCTCACTTCAAAAAAGATTTGGAACAAAAGTAGATATAAAATAGTAACATATTTTTTTTAATTTTAAATGAGTGAAAGATAATGATGAACAAATAGTAACATGAAATCAGAGTTAGCACACAAGAATATATTCCTTAATTAGATCTTACACAAATATTGCTGAACTTGTTAGAACTAATGAAAACAAAAAAAAAGATACAATCAGTTATAAGATTTCCATTTCCTATTTGATAAAAACAGACCATTTGACCCAAATAAGAGTAATTTTCCTTGACAGAAAATAAATATGATCAATAAGTGACACTTAGTAGAGGATGGTGATAAGTGCTATGAAGGAAAATAAAGCAGGGAAGAAAAATCAGAGTTTAAGTATTAAATAGGGTGACCAGGGAATGTGTCACTGAGAAGGTGAGGCACCTAGCTGTGCAGCTGTCTGAGGGGCGGGCATCTCAAGCAGATAGGGTAGCAAGCACCAAAGCTCGGAGGAGCAAGCATGCCTGGCATGTTTGAGGAACATCGAGAAGCTAGCAAGAGAGTACTTGCAACTAAGATTAAGTTTTATTTAGATTATGTCACTTCTCATTCTGAGAAACAGGCAAAGTCCTTGCAGTGGTTTATAGATCCCTGCATGATCAGGCCTCCATCAATTCATTGTCCTTCTCTCCTGAACTGCTCATACTCAGAGATTTGTGTGCAAAAGCTCCCAAGAAGGCCCAATTTGCCTGAGTGAATTCCTATGTTGGTTCTTATTTGTGGCCAGAAGAAGAGGAAGGTTTTATTCAAGGACACCTGAGGAGCAGAGGCAGGAAATGTTGGTAACAAGATGGTGGCTCTTCCTAGACCAGGAAGTTCTTCCGAGAGTGGAGAAGCAGAGGCAGAAGGACTTGTTTCTACTGATGGCTCTGGAAACAGAGAGAAACACACAGTTTTGTTCTAATTCCCTGAGTAGCAAAGTGTGGAGTGGGAAAGTTGAGCGTTTTCTTATGCAAATCGTAATGCTGAGGACTGATGCCATAGACATTTCTGGCACATTGGAAGTGCCACTGCTAGCTTGAACTTTTTGCTGAGGAACCTATACAAGACATATTCCAGGAAATTCTTGGTACAAAGTACATGGCATTTTGGTGACAACTGGATCTGAGTATTTGAGAAATGAAAATGTTTGGAGTTTCCCACCAATTCGTCTTCATTTTGTAGGAAGGAAAGGAGGAGGGAGAAATGAAGGAGAAAGAAAGAAGAAAGGGAGGAAGGGAAGAAGGCATTTAGGGTACCCTATCCCTCTATACATGCACACACACTCACCCATGCTCACACACGCAAACCCACACACACATACACATACACAGTTATACATACCTCAAGCAGTTAGTGAATTCTGGGTTCAGTGGCAAAGAAAAGAGGTATGAAAAAGCAACATTGAAAGTTACCTGCTAAACACTTTAATTCATACATTTTGTTTCCAAAAATTTAAGTTTAATTTGGGAAAAGAGAAATATGAAAGAAGATTCTCCTGAACAGATTAAATATGCAAGACAGAAGAAAGGAAAAGAATTTTTCTGGTCTAAATGAGATCCCATTCAACCGGAAGGGACAGGGAGGAAGAAAGTGCAGTCTCCATGTTGTTACACAGGCTCTATTTCCTACCATAAAGAGAGAAGCTGGTGATGGAGAAGGTACCAATCCTGTTTTTATTTAAAATTTTGATATTTTGTTCATTATAGATTTTTTGCATTATTTTAGATTTTGGTAATTTTATTTCTGTGATTACCAAGTTTTGTGGCATCCCTTAGTCTTAGTCCTAGTTCCTGGGTAGCAGCACATCACAGAAAGATGCCAGTGCTCCAAGCATGCCACACTACTGGACCCAAAGAGCCATGCTAATGACCTGATGAACTCCAGTGGTAACCTCAATGGACAGATGACCTACAAATGAAAGGTTTCTCTGCTCCCCAAAATTTTGCCCTACATAAGAATTTTGAATTATGGGGTTAATAGCAAAATTGAGATTAGCCATAAAAAGTTAAGTCAAGTTCTGTTTCCTGCCCATTTGAGTTTATGGACTGATATTCGCAATGATTTTACGAATAATTTTCAACCCTGACTGCATGTTAGAATCATGTGGAATGCTTTTAATACTTACCAAAGACAGAACCCCATCCCAAGAAGTTCTAATGTAATTAGAATGTTTTAAAGGCTTGCAGGTTATTCCAATGTGCAGCCAGAGCTGACAACCACGGCCTTATACTATCAAGCATCAATATTGCATGTCATGTACATTCTGACAGTTGAGCCTTGTAGAGACCCAGCAACCGTGGCAGACTTACCCACTGCCTTCCCAATCTTCCCTTCTTATGTGGCTTCAAAACAAATCTCAGTATGCAGTGCATACTGCAGTGAAGTATAAACAAAACAGAGCTCACTACAAAAAGTAGAGAGCTTGGGAACATAATTACAATAACAAATTTAAGAGTCCCTTCACCTAAAGTCTATAGAGAGTCAATTCTTTAAAAAATATGTTTGCATTTATGTGATCATATTTTCAAGATACCAAAGCCATTTTATAATTAGGAAAGTTCAAAAATAAACATGTTTTAGAATAAAATAGCACAAAACCTATTTTAGTTCTTTTCAATGAAATTATTATCATAGTTTAAATATTTTTCTTTAGGTAGTCTAACAACTACATGATAGCAGCAGACACTGAACTACCTTTGCCTTTGAAAGCCTGGAAGTAAAGCATACCTCTCCACTCTGTATTGTTATGGGGCTGGTTTAGATTAAGTTTAACCCTGGTTTATCGAGGTGCTTATAATCTAATAGACTATTGGTAGTTCAGCATTCAGCATCATGACAGCATGATGGATGTCCCTGAAATAGCCTGTGAACCAGTTTACAACTTCAGACAGCTTTATTAACCCATCTGTTCACTCATATGAATGAAATCATTCCTCTACAAACTACAAATGACTATCACCTCAAATGACAGCACTGCAAATGAGATGTTCAACTTGAGAGAGTATTTGCTTGCCCCTAAGGAAATGTTACTGCCAGGAAAAGTAGCACCAAGAGCAAACTGAAAACGAGCTCTTTGCCCTGTTTGCCAAATAAAACCTCCACCTGACCTATAAGTAGGCAAGAGAAACAGCCAATCAGGAGGTGACCGAAAGGTGCCAGTAATGGCCAAGATCTCCAAAATCCATCACTGGCACTGTATTCCTTTGATTAAATAGTATTATCTTCCTGTAGAATATATGTAAGCATACATACTTAATATATCCATGTGAAAAGCTAAAAACATTGTCACTAATAATTACATCTAATTGAATTGTTCACATCACTCAGAAGCACTAAGCCCCTGATCTGGAGGAAGATTATGCAGAAAGGATGGTGAGTGGGACAGAAAAAGAAAAAAACTTTATTCCTTTATAATTTGATTTAGGACTGATTCAGATTGTGTTCTTACTACAGTCTTCCCAATGCACCCACCAGTTTGCCCCCTATTTGAAAACCTATTTGTAACCCCCATTTGAATACCATCTCAGAGAAGCAAGTGATGAAAGATGACTTGGAAACCCAACAGAAGAGTCGTTCTTAGTCTTGAACTACCGAGAGGGGTCCAGGGATAGAATTCAAAGGATCCATAAACTTGAACAGAAAAGAAAAATTCCATCATCCATTTTCACTAACATCTAACTGAAATTTAGTTTTTCTTTCAAACATAAATGCAGGCACCAAACCACCATAGTATTAGCAGTACGTGTGACTTTGTCACAGATAGAATTTATAGATATTTTTATCTCTCATTGCAGTTGTTGCAGATATCTTGAAAAACTATGTGTCATTACTTTGAATTTATGATTATTAGGCCAGCCACTAGATTCTGTTATATAATGTGTAAATAAGAAATACATATATTACTATATCACAATGTTTTAAATTATTTTTATAACTGTATTTCAATGTGATGTGTTTTCTTTGAATCCTTTGGATTTTATATCATGCATTTAAAAATACTATTATTCAGAAAAGGATTGAGAGGCTTTTCTAGACTGGCGAAGCGGGCATGACACAAAAAAGTTTTAAGATCCCTTGCAATGGAGAAACTTCTCTTTTTATTCTAGTTATTGATAATTAGATTTTTGTTTACCTTTACTACATACCCCAAGTATGTGATCTTTCTCATAGAACTTGCAGATCCTAAAATTTATATCAAAAAGTTAGGCAAAAAACAAATTATTCTCTATGAAATTCTGTGCTATCAGTGGCCCTCTGCAGATGATCAAACTTCAGTGATATGAAATACTTTCACTTGCATTTCTTAAAAAAGAAAAGAAATTATCCAGTACCCATTCATGGTAGCTATTCTATTTCTGACTTCTACAGTGACTTGCTAGAGGACTATAGCAATTAACTCATCCTTTCGGAACTTCTACTTCTCTCTCTATAAAAAGCATAAAGTTATGGGTCATTAAACTATATAACTGTCCAAAGGTTCTCCAGCCATCAAATGCTGCTATTTCTTATAACCTATTTTGAAATTTCCAAATGATAAATGTGATATAATCACAAAATGGCATTGCATAGGGAAAGAATTCTGGAAGGATAGTGAAGCCTAGCTCTTGTCTATTAGTACATTGGGTTAGCCCTAACCTACATTCATAGCACTCAATTTTGCTGGCTTCTGTCCTGTCACCAAGTTCTTGGTTATCTAGCAAGTCCCCATACAATAGTGCTGGTTGCTGCCAATGACTCATTGGCACTCTCACAAGCGTTGTTGCTACCACTCTTAAATTTCCACTGAAGTCCCTGCTAAGTTAGGAAGCAGAAGCCAAGCAAGTGGAATGCTACAACTATTCCTCAGGTTAATAGCATTGAGGGAAGGCCTGTATCTCCAGCTGGCATAGGACCCTCTCCTCCAACCCAGCAGAAGATTCTTCTTAGGAGACAGTCATCTGAAACTAAAACTCACCAGTTCTGACAGATCTTCTAGAGGTGATCCTGCATCTATTTATGGAGGAAGAGGTAGAAACTTGGAACCCTAACGGTGAAGGTGAAGTGGTAACTTCCCATTGTTACAGGATGCTCAGAGCACCAGGGAGAACGAAACAATTCCACAGATATCAAATGCACACTTTTACAACCAACACAATTCAAAATATCCAACATTTAAATCATTCCTGCAGGAACTCAACACAAGCAGTAATTACATCTTCCAAAGAAACAAAACAAAAACAAAACACTCTCTTATAGCCAATTAAACTCATTCAAGTCAATTATTCCAACAATTCTTGCCAATATACAATTCAAACCTTCACTTCAAAAACAATTTGTTTACAAACCTACTAATCGCCTCTGGGAATTAACTTCCCGGAAGCATTATAAAGTGTCCTGATCTGGAGCATCATGACCCTCAAGGGGATTTTCCAGCTTTGCCCCCAGAGCATTCTGCAACCCATAGATGAGGAATCCAGGGACCACAGAGATTTAAGGGACTTCTCTGAGACAAGAGACTTTTGAGGCAGAAACAGAACTAGACTCTTAACCTAGGACTCTGAGGACAATATTCTTATCTTACACATAAAAAGGATAAACCAAGCTTTTCAAGAATTACATTAACAGACTGACAATTTTATTGTGTGCATGTGTATTGTGGTGCCCAAATTTTAAATGCCAGGCTGGTGGTACAAAGATTGAACAATCCCACTTTCAATTTTTCAAGAAATCCAGCTTTTGTTAATTATAGCCAAGGCTCACCATCGAATGAAAGGAGGCTCTCTTCTATTCCCACTTTGGATGTACCCTGTCAACATTAACTACTAGACCAATGAATGCCTTTCGCTATCTCCCCACTACCTTCTACAAGTATTCTGGAATCCTCTCTTTATGGATGCAAAGCACTTAACTCCACAACCAGAAGAGGAACTCAAGTTGCAGTGGGTAAAGTTACAATCCTGCAACTAAAATGCTATTGTAAAATCGCTTGGGATATAATTATCGATTTATTTATTACAGTCATATGCATGTATTAGATGCAAAATTATTTCATACAACCCATGCTTAGATTAACCTACTAAAGTCACATAAACCTACATAGAGAAACCTACCATGGCTGTGCTGGAGAGGAAAGAAAGGATTATGCACAATAATATCTATATTAGAGATAGTTTGTGGGTCAGAGGTAAGTCTATAAGAGAAAGCAAATGTGACTGATGTCCTGCTGCTAGTTGGTGGCTCTGTCTCCCCACTTTATGATTTTTGGCTTAAACTAAATTTTCATACCTTTGATTTCTCCTTAACTAATATTTATTTACTTGCTCCTATGACCTCCACATTGGAAATGTCAGAGTGCCAGCAGGTGTATGTGACAGGGAAGAAAAGTTACCCTCCTACTCACTCCTAAAACAGGAGCAGCTTCATTTCTGGGTAGCTCCACTGGTGTAAAGTCAGCGTGCAAGGAGGAAAGTATTCGTTCCTAAGAGTGCCAGGGAGTGAACCAGCTCTGACACACATCCACCTATTAAATATATTGCACCCAACAGGAGATTCATCCTGTGCTCTGAAACGCTCTGTTGCCAGATATTCAAAGCAAAGTGAGCAGCAGCAAATACCTCCCCCTTCAAGTCAAACTGACTCCAGGTACAAAGAATATCAGTCAGGAGATAGAAAGGAGGACTATTTTCCCTTCTAATTCTGGAATATATATTCTTCAGATCTAAAAGGTACATCAAACTCAAGATTTCCTTCTCCAGAGCTGTTTGCACTGATCTAGGCCTTAAAGATAAGCTTTCCCATCATCTATAAATTAGTAGTGCAGGTAGACCAAATAATTTTGCATATGTTTAAACAACTAATTCTCTTACCAAGCTTTCCAATGAACAAATTTTCATAATTCTTAATAACCTGTTACACCTCTAATTTCTAAGATTTGTGTAAAAGTAAGGAATGGAAGGATAGTGATAAAAAAGTATGAATCTGCAGCCCACTAAGACTTCTCCTAGACATGCTAGAAAAATCTCAGTAAACCTACTTAGGAATTTTTTTAAAACTTTTTTTCCTATAGAATATAAAAAATTAACCTCTTTAGCATTTTTCTAGCTATGCAATGCAATTATAAATCAAAAAGTAGAAGGGATGAGGCAGTCGGAAAGGGGAGATAGGCACAGTTGTAAACATAAGTTTTTAACCCACAATTCCCAAAGAAAAACATTACTTTCCCAAGAGAAATCTTTCAGTTATTGTCCAAAAGATGGGTGGAATTTGTACAGTCACTGATAAATCCATTGGTTTATTTCTGCTCACAATGCGCCCTTAATCTTTGAAGGCAATGGTACCTATATACACAAAACAATCACTATCACAGCAGGTGCAGCAAAAGTAGATAGAGGGAACAGGCGGCATGTTAATAAGGAGACGGTTGGAAAACCACAGTCTGTCAAGCTCTGGAAAAGAAATGTGGTCATGAGCAAATTCAGCCTATAGTCAGAGGCAGAGTTTTTATAGTGTGGGTCTGAATGATAATCGTGGGCCCAGACATATGTTGTCATCCTTCTTCGCTTTTCAAACAGAAACCGTGGCTTCAGAGATGTTGTAGTATACTTGGCATTGACAACTGTCTCCCCTCCTCTCTACACCAGAGGAGGTGTGTTCCCTCCACCAACGCAAAAGGGGAAGTCATACCCAGATCTAACGAAAAGTACGATTCAGTTCCAATTTTACTTTTTCTTTCTTCTCTTTAACCTTGGAGAATAGCCAGTTTCTGCAGCTAAAAAAGAATAATGCAAGCAAACCAAAGAAAAAGGTTGTAGAGCAAAGCAGATATTTAATAAAGAAAGGAAAAGGCCATTTCAATGCAGATTCAATTAGTTTCAAAACCAAAGGCTTCCCACAGGTCCCCAGCACAGACCTGTGAGTTGTACTGAGTGAGGTTCAGATGCCCTTTTTTTTTAAAGAATTAGGACACATCCCCGTGGTCCATGACACAGGCAAGAAAACTGATTTACTGGCCTAATTCCATTATCAAAATTTGAAACTCCAGTATTGCATTGGTGCCTTCTGGGCATTTTCCTGACATTTCACTGATGCTAAACTGTTCTCCATTTGGCTTTTTACAAATTGATATGTACGGCTGGGAGCACAAACACGTGTAAAGGTAAATTTACTATCCAAATGCTTCATGAGAAAAGCCAAACTGTGGGGAAAAGAATTCTAAAGAAGAGAAATCAGATTTAGCTTTAAAGAAAAAGAAAATCCATCACAATGTACTAAACAACTCCTAAAATAATCTTAAATGTAAGGACATCAGGTCACTAAAAGAACACCAATGTCAAGGGAAGGAACATTTGAATAATTTCCATCAACCTCCTCACCCCTCATTCCTTAATATGCACACCTGATGCTTTTCTGTCTCACATAAAGTGTTTTGCAAATGCAGGTTCAGACAAGCCCACTGTGTGCTCCACCCCTAGAGATAGCCGCTCCCATTTATAAATTATGGAGCTGCCACAAATTCAGATGACTCAGATTGAATCTGTTATATATCAGGATCCATCTATCATTTGTGCTAGCTAGATGTAAGACAACAGAGAACAATTCCTCCTACTAAAAATATCTAAATGGCTCAGGGCAGAGAGAAGTGACAGCAGGCCAGCCAGGAAGGGGTGGGGTGGGTGGGGGGAGCAGGACAGCTAAAGTCACCCCAAAGGAAAACAGAGTGGCATGTTGTTCAGTAAATCTGGGAAAGTTACATATAGCTTATTTAAGGAGGGCAGGAGGCTAAGAATGTTGAGTTACACTTCATTTCCAGAAAATGTAACAGGGACAAACAAAGATGTGCTTCAGTGTATATTTTTCTGTGCATAGAGGATAGGATGCATTTACGGAGTAAGAATTCAAGGCAAGCAAAACAGCCATGGGTCCTGTTTGTAGACATGGTTCCTAGAAACTGACTCAAGGTGGAAATTTGGTTGTAGGAGGTTGTGTGGGGTACCCTTTGCAATGAGAGCTGTGGAGAGGCAGATTGTAAGGAAGAAAGATTGAGCAGAAGGAAAAGCTGGCCCCCAGTGCATTTGCAAAAGAGGCTTCAGCCCATCCCAGAGGGAGCTCTGCATCGAACACGACCCTTCAGAGTGGTCCCAGATTGAAACAAGGGTGTTAGTCCTCCCATAAGTGACAAGTCACCAGATGCTCTTCAAAGACACTATTAAGAAAATGAAAAGACAAATCACAGCAAGGGAGACAATACAGATAATATATCTAATAAATTACTTGTGTTCAGAATATATATATAAAGAATTCTCAAAGCTATTAAGAAAATAAACATGCTAATAAAAAAAAGTGGAGGTCAGGGACAAAGAATTTGAACAGACACATCACACACACACAAAGGTGTAGTTGGCAAATAAGTGTTAAAAGATGTTACGGCCAGGTGTGTGTGGCTCACACCTATAATCCCAGCACTTCGGGAGGCTGAGGTGGGAGGATCATTTGAGCCCAGGAGTTTGAGACCAGCCTGGGCAACATAGCCAGCCCGTCTCTACAAAAAATTTAAAAATTAGCCGGGTGTGGTGGTGCACACCAGTAGTCCCCAGCTACTTGAGAGGCTGAGGTGAGTTGCTTAAGCCTAAGATTTGAGTCTGCAGAGAGCTCTGATCGCACCACTACACTCCAGCCTGGGCAACAAAGTGAGACCCCGTCTCTAAAAGAAAAAAAAGAAAGAAAGAAAGAAAAGAAAGTACTTTTGTAACTTTGCCTGATATCATCTTTGCACAAGTTGATCCTTCTGTCTGGGATGATCACCTCCTGCTCACGTTACTTGGCTCATTGCCATACTTCCAAGCTTAACTCAGATATCGCCTCCCAGGAAACCTCCTTCACAGCCCTAAGTCAGGTTAGGTGCCCCCCTCATGAGTTCCCATGGTTTCCTGAGTATCTCACAGGACAATATCCATGTACGTTGTAATCATTTGTTCATTCGTTCTTCTTCTTACTAGACTGTGAGATATTTTAGTCCAGAAACCACATTTTTCATTTTCATATTCCCAAAACCTAGAACAAAATAGGTGCTCCATAAACACCTATTTGCAACACCTATTTGAAGAATGAGTAAGTGAATGAAAGCATGAACAAAAGAATCAACAAATGAATCAAAGAATGTAATTTGGAGGCATTTTAGAGGCCTGATCCTTACATATCTAGGCAGGGGCAACTTGTATATAAGAAAAGATATATGATTTTTGTAGTGTAAAATGTTTGTCTGCCACCACATACATCTTCATTGGTTTATCTGAATATTCAGAGTGAGGGAAATACAGTTTTGGAGCAAAGAGAATAAATTTGAAATTTATAACGGAGGGTGGAAGTTGTGAGAGAGTCTGTGTAGCCAACAGAGCAGAAGAGCCCTGCGGTCCCACAGGAAGGAGGGACAGGGAGAAAACACTGACAGCTGGAGCTGCCTGGGTGGAGGACAGTTAAGCACACTGAATCTCAAGTCAGAAGGTCTGGGGTCATCACTAACTTGATGGTGACTTTGGAAAGGTGACTTAACTATGCCAGTCTCAGTCTTCTCACTTGGAAAAGCAAGGTAACAGTGCATAGTAGTGCTACTCATGAGACTATTCCAAGATGAAAGGAAATAGATCAAGTAAAGTGTCTGGCACATAGTAAAGGCCCTATAGACCGTAGATGTTGTTATTAGGAAGGGTCTGTGGACCAATCTCCCCTTCTTGACCTTTTTATGTTCCTGCCAATAACACCAAATGCCCTGGAAGGTTTATACATCTTTATACGCAGACTGACAGCAAGCCTCCTCCTACGCTCAGCATTTCTCTGCCTACCCCCTGGCTTGATGGTACAGATCTTTATTAAAGAGCTTAGGCTCCATGATGAAAAGGTGTAAAATGGGATTATTCTGCCTAAAGAAATCAAGTTAAAGTATTAAAAGTTACAAAAGACTTGTCCTGAGTGGTTGTTCTCCACCCTGCTCAAAACATGTTTACACTTCTGGTTGAGCAATATTTAGGCTATATCTAAGAAAAATCTCCTGGAAATATGAGATTGTTAAAAGCCCTAATTGACTACCAAAAGAAGTTAGGAATTACACCGAGGAAAGTATCTAGGTGTAATAACCACTTATACATTGGGTTAGGTTAGAGTGAATAGACTTTTTTTTTTTTTAAATAGTAGTCTAGGAAATACTTTCAGGGAGTATAAAATATAAATTGGTAGGCATGATAATTCATGGAATTTCAGCTTGTTACCATTTAGAAACATTGCTCTTAAAAATTGTTTTCTCTCTCTCTCCAGCATATCTCAAACTCTAGTCTGCAAGAGAATCATATTAAGATTCAGTCTAGTCTACAAGACTCTACTCTGTAAGAGATTCATACAAAAAAATTTTAAAATGCACATTCAGTCTAAACCTCCTGAATCAGAATCTCTGACAGTGAAGTCTGAGAATCTGTGCCTTGAACAAGCTCCTGAGGTGACACAGTGTATGAGAATTACTGCTCCAGAACTTGGAGTTACCCAGGGAAAAAGATTTGTGTGACTCCTCAAATTCCAAATCTTGCCCCTCAGGGGACAGGAAATCAGGCATGAGCATTTCATCCTCCCTTTCTCAGCCAGTTCCAAAACAGCCCTGCACCCAGGCATGGAGGCTCCCCACAGGTGTAACGATGATGGCCAAGGAGCCAGCTCCACTCTGCAGCTACAGCCCTGGTGCTGACCAGGGATGC